>NC_050532.1:27718006-27726871 GCF_002922805.2 Oryzias melastigma | reverse complement strand
TCTCTTTATAGATGTTATAATCTACCTGTAGTTTAGATTTCCGCCACCTGCGTTCAGATTTCCGACATTCTCGTTTTCCAGGTATTTGAGTCTTTTTCCACACCAGCTGATTAAAGCATGAACGATTTTGTGAACGTCTTCATGAATAAACTGAGAAAGGTGAAGTGTGCAGCACTGAGGTTCATGCCGGTTAGTTCTAGCATCTCTGAAGGACTAACCGGGTCAGAACTGCAGCAGGACCGCCATCAAACCTTCTTAGACTAAAGCGGCGCCACACCGCCCACCGCGGCCAGAGACTGTGTGAAGCATGCTCTGAGTGGGACTGTGTGAAGAGGCCACAGCGGGCTGCCGGTTCAGCTCTGCTCAGGGAGGAGGTCTGTGGCTCCACGACACACACACACACACACAACACACACACACACAACACAGTTGGAAATAAAGTTGTGTTGTTGCTATAATTGTTGGAGGAAAACATTGTTTAGCTAGCAGAGACTCCGTTAGCATGAACCAAAGACATGGTGATGCTGGGGGGGGAGGTGTATATTTGGTATATAGTGGTACATTTCTGAGTCTGATTCTGATTCTTGTGTGTTTTTGCTCTTTCTGCACACAAACACGTTTCCATTGATTTTGCTTTTCAAAGACAAACAAACCAATAAACGTCCAATCGGATCAGCTGGACATCAGAACCGCCCTCGTTTCTGTTCCCTCCCCAACACATCCGATCCGAACGATAATCCCTCCTAATTTCATTACTGGACACATCATTTTTGATGAGTCGGATCTGATCTGCTTTTTCTCGACTAACTTCATTTCTACTTGTTGAGTCCGTTAACGCTTTAAACTCCAGAGTTTCTATTGTATTGATATAAATGTGTAGAAATGGGAGGAGTTTCATTTTAGATGTTTAAAACAGAGGAGGTCAGACCAACGCAGCAGGCTGAGGAGCAGGCAGAGGAGCAGGCTGAGGAACAGGCTGAGGAACTGGCTGAGGAACAGGCTGAGGAGCAGGCAGAGGAGCAGGCTGAGGAGCTGGCTGAGGAGCAGGATAAGGAGCTGGCTGAGGAGCAGGCTGAGGAGCTGGCTGAGGAGCAGGATAAGGAGCAGGATAAGGAGCTGGCTGAGGAACAGGCTGAGGAGCAGGCTGAAGAGCTGGCTGAGGAACAGGCTGAGGAGCAGGATAAGGAGCTGGCTGAGGAGCTGGCTGAGGAACAGGCTGAGGAGCAGGCTACGTTTTAGTTGACCTGTTTTTGTTGTTCTTTCCCCTCTTTGTCCTCAGCAGTCTTACACTGCTGGGTTTTGTTATTTTAGTTTGGGAGTGGTAGTCTTGATTTGCTGGCTTTGTTTATTTGTTTTCTTTGGTTCTGGTTAGGCAGCCATTAGCAGGGAGCTGCTAACTCTGACGGCCGACATGGGGGGTCAGCAGTCTCCATAACTTATTTATGATTGACCGAGGTTCGGATCCGGCCCCCGGGCCTCGACTGTGACATGTGATGTTCTGGAGATGAATGCAGGGAATCGGGTGGAGATGTTTGAGAGGAGGAACAGAGATGATGCTGAAAGGATGCTGAGGTTGGAGGTACCAAAAGAGGAGGTTCATCCTCTTCACAGCAGAAGCAGATTTTGTGTTTTACAGTAAAGAAATGGTTAATGATAGTTTATCTAAGTGTGAATATTCTGTTTTTAGAAAGAAAATCATCAAACACAAAACACTGGAATGGATGCTTCTCTGCAGGAAGCTTTAACAGACTAGATCTTTATCGCTCTGATGATGATGAAGAGACCCTTTAAGGTGAGCTGTGGTGCAGCGGTCAGCATGTACGTTCATCTCCTCTAAAGTCTGCTCTGTCAAACGTGAGTCGCTGATCTGTGAGATCAGCCTGATCCTGCAGGAAATCTTCAGACAGGCTGACAGCTGTGGAGCTCAGCAGAAGTGTGTTTGTGCGTCCACTCACCCTGTTTTCATGTGCTCTGACTCGTGGGTCCGCCTCCTCGTACGGCGGCGCCGCCCCCTCTCGCCTGGCCTGCTGGTACTCCCTCCTCAGCTGCTGGATCCGGTCGGTGCTGCTGCACAGAGGAGACACCAGAACGTCACGTCTACGAAGGACGGAGCCCGAACTGGACCCAACAGAACTTCAGGCTCCAGCAGTTCCAGGTTTCTAAAGTTCTCAGTTGATAGTTAATCTATTTTCAAAGCATCATAAACGTCTATCCAGCTGTGCAGTTCTGATCCAGGTTCCAGCTCAGAGACGTTCATGGATCCATTTGTCTGCTGGCGGATGCATCAGAATGGGGCGGAGCATGGAGCTTGTGGCCCCGCCCATTGGATTTTCTACATCTCAAATACGATCTCTTTAAAACTGCTGTTTTTCTGCTAATAATTCAGAACAATTTGAACAAAGAAATATTAAAAAATGACATTTTAATCTTCATTTTCTTAATAAATGTCCTCCATCATCAGACACACGTCCCGGTCCGAAACCGCCCCAGTTCTGATCACGTTTCTCCTGTCCTCCGGCAGACTGAAGGGAAACCAAGTCCTCATCAACACAGGAAGTGCATCAGATCTAAACTCCGCCCCCTGACTCATGCACACTCACACACATAATGGAAACGCAGGAAGTCACAACACGCCGTTTTGGAAGCGTGCTCATGGAGCGGGAAGAGGAGCGCAGCTGCAGCAGGCGGGAAACGGCGGGAAAAGCATCATGTGACTCTAAAGTTTACACACATTCACCTGTGAGCAGGTGTAATGAACGCACAGACCCCCCCGGACTAATGTCAGCTGATCTCTATTTTAGGAAGACCCTGAATTCCCTGGAGCGACCAGAACTTCCTCCTGGATAGAGACGGACGGGTTCTAAAGGTTCTGCTGCATCAGCACTTTGAAACCGCCGACTGGTGATATCTGACCACGGAGTAAATCCTCATCTGGAGTCAAATTTAATAAATCTAGACGATGGTGTGAATCCTGAGTATTTTATTCTGAAAGAGTAAATAAACAAATGCAGCAGCTGCTAACTCCGTTCATGTGGAGTCTACAGGAAACGGATCCATCGATTCATCTTCTGTAGGAAAAAGTGTTGGTTTGACCTTCAGGAGGCGGAGCCTGTTCAGTTCTGATCCAGAACAACTTCATCAGAAAATGTGAGAAAACGTTTCTGGATGAAGAAAAGAGGAAATGCTGTTCAGAGCAGTGATGGTATGAAGATGGACAGAGGTCAGGGGGTCAGCCAACAGCAGAGGACTTAATGATCACATGTCAATCAAAAGGCCACGCCCCCGTTTGACCACCGGACTAATGAAACACTGACATGTTTACGCCGATAAATGAAAAACGTGAACGCCCATAAACAGAATCAATACACTATCAATCATTCCTGGAGATAGAACACTGAGTCGGGGGGGTGTAGCGGTCAGCACTCTCTCCAGATAACAAGAAGTCGCCGGTTCAAATCCGGCTGTTTTGTTCCGGAGTTTCCTCGTTTTCTTGCTTCATGTGAGGATTTCCTCTGGTTTCTCCCACAGAAAACAGGACTGGTTCATTGATGAATGACACTGGTGAGGTGCTCAGGGTAAGCCCCGCCTCCATCCAGCAGCAGCTGGGATAGGCTCCAGCAACCCGCTGACCCCAGGGCAGGGGCGTCAAACTCCATCGCTCCATCCGGCCCCTGGGTCTCGACTTTAACACGCACCTTAAAGGGATTCAGAGGGTTCTGAAATGGACGGTTGACGCCACGTTTCTCCTCTTTAAAGGTTATAGGAATAAAGTCTTTTAGAAATGAGGTCCAAACTTTTATCTTTTAAATTAAAATAACAAAATGTTCTTTATTTTGGGGACAAAAGTTATGAATTTCTATTTTCTTTTGAGAGTATTTTAAGGTAAACAGGAAGGATAGACGGTATAGAACATAAAGAGAAATATTTAACTGTAGTTAGACGTGAACCTTCCAGAACTCTTGAGGAAAGCCCTGATTCCATTGAACTCACACTGAGGAGATCCATCTCCTGCTCTGTCACACCAATAATAACTGCATAAATGTTTCAGACTCGCCTCCGATCAATAATTAAAGCTTCTGATCATTAATCCGGCGGTGACACCCAGAAACCCTCCATCCAGTGACGGAACGGATCACCGACATTAGGATTCATTAACATCTACAGAACTCAACCTTTCAGTCCACAAGCTGGATCCAAACCGACGGCTGGATCATGTGATCTGAATCTGAGAATCCACCAGAACCCAAACCCAAATGTGAGTCAGACTCCTGCTTAGAAAAGGACTTCATGGCAGTCCTCTGGATGAAAAAAAAATCAATAAATCTTGAAAACATAAACTGGAATTGATTGAGAAGCTTGGATAGAAACGGCTGCTTCCACCTCTTCAAGGACAGCAGGACGTTCACGTCAATCAATGCAGGAAGTAAATGCCACTGTTAATTATGACCATTTTACCCTTTGAAAGCAAATGTAAACCATTATTGACCTTTCATTCAAACAGGATAAGATAGACCTATAAAACCTTTCTGCCTAATGAAGCTCACGTGATCGCTCCTCTCTGTGGATCAGAGGAGGATCTCCTTGAAGATCCACTCCATGTTTTAACGTCATCTTGTTGCATTTTTATGACAATGGAGAAGATAAAAAACTTCAGCTAAAAACACAAGGTGGAGGTGAATTTCTAATTTCTACTGTTCTACAGAAACTATGTCCTAGAATACGACACTTCTTTAAGATTTTGGCTAAAAACAGCAGGGAACACTTTAGAAACGGATCAGACGATGATTGGAGTGGGACTCGATCCGATTTTATAACTGCAGACAGAAACAGACAAAAACCATGACTAAACAAACGCGATCGGAGCCTTCGTCTCCTCAAATGTTAGAGAAACAGGAACTACTGGTTATCACAGATCTGCAGACGTTCAGCAGAATTCCACTTCAGGATCTGCTTCCCTCCTTTTTTTAAATCCAAAGATTAAAGATGGCCGCCAATCTTCAGAGGGGCAAAAAGTTTCAGCAAATTGATCCTGAAGTCAGAGAGGGAAACCGTCAGATCACAGAGATTTTTCTGATGAGTTCTGCAGTAAAATTCTTGTTTTCCTCAACATGAGTTGGAACTACAGTACATATATCTGAGAACTGGACCGAGTCAGTGTGATGTCATCAATAAAAAATGGTTTAATTCCAGCTCCAACCAAATCCAGCCAGCAAGGCCAAGAGGGCCCCATATGGCTAAAAGTGGGCAGGAAAGGTGGCCCCACATTTTGGGTTTGTCCACAGTTTCCACGGTGGCTCCAGCTGCGTTTGAGCTTGTAGGATGAATACTGGGATCAGGAATGATCAGTACTTGGATCCTGGAGGGTTTCTCAGTAACAGAACTCAAACTACAGCCAGGAACTGGGGGGCAGCAGCTCCTGTCCATCATCTGCACAGGAACAGCAGACTTCCTAACCTCGCTGGTCGTTCATTTACTTTGCCGTCACTAATGTTTCACCCCGAGTCTTTACAATTTGGCAAATCTTTTTCCTTAATCTATTTTCAATTTCTCTCAACTTCTTTAATTCACTCCCCCCACGTGCCCTCCTCCTCCCTCCCCAGTTTGTGCAGGTAATCATATCTGCTTTCCATCTCCATCCTGGATCCATTCATCTCTCCTCCCTCCTCCTCCATCTTAATCTATTCATTATCTGCTCATCTCCATCTTCTCTGCCCTGCCTCCGTCTTCCTCCCTCGTCTCGCCTTTCATCTCATCTTCTTCCTGCTAATCTCTCGAGCTCGTTCTTGGGGTCTAATTAGCTGACATCTCCACTAATGAAGTTTGACAACAAAAGACCACCAATGCTGGCAGGTGGGTCAGGAGGGGGGCGAGGGGGCATGAATGGAAGGACCTCCAGAGTGCGGCTGTGTATGGAGTGTGGGCACATGTCGGGTTTCTTGGGGTTTTCTCTACTCCACAGGCTAACAGGAAGTGACACGTGTTTTCAAAAAGCTGCTGACAGGAAATAGCACAGCCAGCAGCGCTAAGGACGCACGGAGAGTAATTAGCTCGCTGTCGACTGCTGTGACATCATTCAGGCCGACTGTCTAAACTCGCCGTGCTGCAGTGGCCGAGCATGGCGGCGTCCCGTGGGGATCAGCCGTCTGACATGGCGTTCCACGGCAGACGAATCTGCAGGTGGAGCTTCACACAGATCAGAAGACGACTCACGACGAGGACCAACCACAGCTGGTCTGCAAACCGAACCAGAACCTGTCAGAACTGAATCAGGGAATGATACTCATAACCCTTAAAACGTGTTTTTCATGAGATAGTTAGAATAGTGGGCGTGTCTGTTTTGTACCTTTATTTGTATAAAGCAATAGGCAGTTTTTAGGTTCAGGTAAAGTGTCTTTTGGAGATTCAGGTGAGGGTTTTTAGGGGGTTCTGGTAAACGGTCATAAGGAAGTTCTGGTAAGGGTCTTTTGGGGGTTCTGGTTTTTCCAGGCTGAGGTAGGTGCAGGTGAGGTAATGTTTTTAGTTTGTTTCGACTGGATTGTTTTGTGTTAGCTTTTTAATCTTAAAATCTTAACTTTAAAAACAGGAAAGAACGTTGTTTTGTGAAGCTTCTCCTCTCACAGCCCGGGACTAACAAGTATTCAGCTTTTCTTTGCATCTCCTCTTAACCTACAGCAAAGGTTAGACCAAAGACCGTGAGGAGACGGTCCGGACCGTGTGAACTTATTCTTGTTTGGTGGATCTGAAGACAGTAAGTAAACAGATAAAAAAGATGAAACCTTTAACGGTAAAACGTCATCTAAATTATACGGATAAATGTTCATTAAGAGTTTAACCAACTTTATTGGTGTTTTAAGGTTCAACTCTCAATTTGGTCCGAAGTCTTTCATCTTTATTTTATTTCTCCATCATTTCTTCATCTGAAAGAATAAACTGAATTTGTAGCAGCAGCTATAGATCTATAGATACCTGAGATGATCTGAACCTGGATTTAAACCATGTTTAATGAGACATTTCTTTATCTGAGGATTCAGGTTATTATTGAAAAACCAGGACTGGACAGAAACTCCTGCTGCAAGAAGAACCTGATGGTAAGAAAATATGCTAATGAGCTGCACTTCTGATGAAATCACACAGAATTATCTTTTACCCCCCCCCCCCATTTGAAGCATTTCAATGCTAGAAATGTCAGCCTGTCATTGATTTCATTCGATAAGTCGAAAATGATTTTACAAACCCAGCAACAATTTACACTTCCTGAGAAAATAAATCCAGAAGGATCTGAGGAAAGAATTCACACAACCACACAGAAACACACACAACCACACAACCACACACAACCACACAACCACACACGCAAACACACTCAGGAACACACAGAAGAATACAAACACCAAGATTGCTGCAGCAACATAAAGAGAGAAAAATGCTCAAAGATGCACAAAAACTCGCATACGAAACACAGAAAAACATACACAGACACAAAAAAACAAAACACACAAACACAGAACAGAACAAAAACATATCTACAAACAGAAAAATACAAACACTATAATGAACAAATGCAGAGAAAAATACACACAGAAAAAAGCATACACACAAAATACACACAAGAAAATACACACAAATAAAACCAGAAAAGTACACACTCATACAAACAGAAACACACACAGCCAAACACAGACATACAAACTCATTCATTATTAAATGTAGTTTAATTTGTTTGTCTTCTGGGAACAAATGATCAGTTTCTTCTTTTTCATGTTTACCAGTTTTTTAACAATTTTTCTGTTTGGTGAAAATTTTGATCCTTTTTTTCATTCATCTATTCATGAATGAATATTTTAACGTTTATCTATAGTTGTTACGGTTTAGTAATATTTTAAACACATGTTCCCGGGCAGCTCTGTAGATCCAGATGATTGTTATTCTGATGTTAAAGAGTTGCTGTTCTGCAGATCCACTAACGAGTTCTAGTTTCATGTCTTCATCTCCAGGATCAAGTCGAGCTGTAGAACGTTTAACTCACTGATGGAAATCATTATACTTCCTCCACCATGCGAGAAAATGGTAACTAAACAACAGGATGAATGAAGCATCAGAGAGTCGATCTTCAGTTCCTGTTGATGTTCTAAAGACTCGGTCACCTTCTGCTCTGCAGGGATCCGGACCAGTGAGGTCATCATTTCTATGTTTGAGATGAAGTTACCAGATCTGTTATGAAGCTTCGTGTTTCTGAGGATTAGATTCTGAATGTAGACGTGATCCAGACTGGATTGATTCAAAAACACATCTGGATCTGATGGAGAACGGAGAACTTCACGCTGAACTGCTCTGGATTTCAGGCCTGATCGACACTTTTCTTCTCTGGGATAAAACCAGAATCTGTCGGTGATGGAACCAGAATCGATCAGCTGAGTTACTGAGCTGGAGAACTTTTCTGTGTGGAGAAGCTTGAAGGATGCTTCATCTGCTACGACTGACTGCTGAGCAGCTTCTGAGGGAGGAGCTCCAGCCACAGAACTACAAGCGGTTCTTTAGCGGTTCTTCAGCGGTTCTCTAGCGGTTCTTCAGCTGTTCTTCAGCTGTTCTTTAGCGGTTCTTCAGCTGTTCTTTAGCGGTTCTTTAGTGGTTCTTCAGCAGTTCTTCAGTGGTTCTGCAACAATTCTTCAACAGTTCTAAAGTGGTTCTCTAGTGGTTCTTCAGTGGTTCTGCTTCAGTTCTTCAGCGGTTCTGCAGCGGTCCTTCAGTGGTTCTGCTTCAGTTCTAAGAACGGCGTGCGCTAACCCTGAACCCGTCAGACGCACTCGCCACAGAATCTATTTTTCATTCAGCAGTCCTTGTTCAAACAGGAGAGGCGGAAACCAT
>NC_050532.1:27716257-27717540 GCF_002922805.2 Oryzias melastigma | reverse complement strand
TTCAGCTGACCCCCCCGTTTCTGATTCATCAAATATTTGTCAGATTCCTAAACCAACCTCAGCTCCTGATGTTCTCCACAACCTTTAGAGTTTCTTCTTCTCTGGTGTTTCCGTTGACACTCTGCGTGACAACAGCAGCGTCTGAGCGTGTGAATGTCTTCGTAGATCCACGGCTCCAGTTTACAGAGTTTAACCTTAAAAGGAGCAAGAAGATCTAAAATATCTGAACAGTCAAAGTCCTCCAGGAGGACAGCTGGGACTAAGACTTAAGTCGTCTTTATTTTCTCCAGGAGCTCAGCTCCACAGACAGAGAACCTTCAGCGTCTCCACCTTCATCACCTTAATGCAGGAACTCGTCACAGTAATTACCGAGCAGAGCAGATTAATGAGGAAACAGAATTCACACAGACCCACCTGAACCCTGCAGACAGGAGCAGATAAGGACGTGCACGTGTGTGTCTGAGTGCATGTGAGCGTGCACGTGCGCTCCACTCAACAAGCTCAGAGGACGTCTGATTCATTAACACAGAGGAGAAGCCTCTCCAGTTCAATGCTGCATCAACCTTTACTACAAACATCTTCTACTGTTGGTCATAACCCAGAAAAACCTTCAGCACTAACAGTACGTGTATATTATACTACGTTTAAATATTAAAAAAAGGCTAGTGCTCTGACTTTAAGTGTTTAAACAACAAATAAGTAGAAACTGTTCAGCGTAAACAACATATTTTAAAGTCTAACATATTTTAAAGTCTAAGCATGAGCCTTTGTAGTCTTACATCAAGATCTGTTCCATCAGTTTGTTTGTTGGTTCAAACATAAACTTTGAAGATTTTCACTTAAAATACAAAGTGGAACCACCAACCACGCGCTAACTTCAGCTGAGGTTTGTCTTCAGGTTCCTCACTGGTTCTTTTCGCCTCAAAGACACGTTTGCTTGGACTGCTAGCTATGTTTTTAACATAGCTTTTCATAGCTAGCTTTTTGCTAGCTATGCTAAAACCATATCTGTGTTAAAAAACATAGCTATGGTTTTGGCGTAGGTAGCTATGCTAACGGAGCACTCACTATGCTATCTCGCGATGTTAGCGGTCCTAGTTTTTAGCCCAAAACAAGGCTTATCATAGCTAGGAGGAGAAGCTGAGGATTCTGGGTAACATTAGGTCTTCCTGCAGGTTCTCCTGGACAGACGGAGTCATTTTGAGGATCCAGCAGAGGTTCTGCTTTTCCTTTGTGGAGTGAAAATCCTGCTTTTTTAAATTCCCGCTCTTCATACATGTGCA
>NC_050532.1:27709471-27716209 GCF_002922805.2 Oryzias melastigma | reverse complement strand
TCTCCAGGCTGATTGTTTTCTAATTGGTCCAGAGCCAGAGGTTGTGGTTGTTATGGTAACCTGTGGGGGGCAGTTGGAAGGGTAACATGGTGGTGGGGGGGCATGGGTGGGAGGGGCGGCCTTCCAGGAGATCTGAGGGTGGTTTTCATCCAAAGAGAATGTTTGAGGGTTTGAGACCGATGGAGAGACGACTCAAACGGATGTTTCCGTCTGGCGGACGGCGGTGATTTGGTGTTAAAGCTGTCAGCTGATGGTGGAGTTCCAGATGAAGAACAGTCCCTCAGATCTATCAGTCCTTTAAAGTATTAAAGACATTTGTGGAGTTCTGAGACTCCAGAGAACCTCAGAGATTCATCCTCCACACATGCAGACGATCCAATGTGTGACCCTGTAAGCTCAGCAACAATGCATGAGAGGTCACCGAAGATCTCACCCACATCTCAGCTGTTCCTGGAAGGTCAGAGGTCATGTCACCTTCAGGAAGAATCTGGACTCAAATGTTCAGAAGAGTTCAAGACCAAAACCGCAGGTGAACATGAAGGTCAGAAAGACTCAGTTGTCATCTCCAAGACTCTGTGGGCTGAAGAAACTCAACTTTGATTCAAAGCATCAGTCAAGCATGGTGGTGGTAGCGTGATGGTTTGTGTGGTAAATGGAACCAAGAATCCTCATGTCTAGAAGAAATATGAAGAAAAAAGTCCTGAAACTGAAGCTCTCCTAAGTTCTGCAGAAAACCCAGACACAGCAGATCCAGCTTCAGTTAAATGACCATAAAATGTCTAATTTAGGTCCAATTTTAAAAAGAAAAAACTCAAATCATCACCAAAATTATTGTGGCTCTTTAGCTTTAATGGAAAATGCTACGATTGAATAAATAAACGATGAATTAGTTAAGCTTTGTCATTTCTGTTCAGATTTTTAACATGTCAAGTATATATTGTCAAGTTGAATTTACTGTCAGAAATTCTGTAGAGATGCTCTTAGAATTTGTATTTTTCATTTATAGTTAGTCAAATAAAAGACTCCAAACCAAGTTTTACACTAAAATGGTTAAAGTTCTGAACCAACGCAGTTTAAAATGAATGAAAAGGATTCAGAGTTTTGTGTTTTGTGGCTCACATCTTTTTACAATAAGTGTTCAACCAGAACCATCTCAACTGAAACAGCTGGAAGACTCTGAGGACACGGTTTTTGAAACCAACCGCCCCCCCCATGCAGAGACACGCCCCCTCCCAGAAAAAAGGAGGCGTGTCCTTGCAGGATCAAATGTCGCCGCCGCACAGACTAAAATACCATCAGCCTCATTAAAGCGCTGCTGATTAAAGGCCCTTAATGACCGTCGTGTTTGAAGCTTCTGATTCAATAAATAATTCAAAGACACAAACCTTTATTGAACACGTGATGACAGACGGTTGAACAGCCTGTCCGTTTCTCCTCTTTTGGTCGAGCGTCTGAAGGAAACGGCATGAAGATTTACCCCAAAATCAAACATATATTTGGAGATGTTGCCGCGGGTAACATTTCTGATGTTTTCTTATCTAATTATTTCTCCTAATCTGCTGCTCCGCACATCTTCACCAACACTCAGCAGATTGCTCAGAGATATGAAACAAACGGGTCTGCATTTATTCTTCCCTCCAGCTCAGAACTTTGACTCCAGAGTTTCATCGCAGAGACCGTCTGGTCCTCACTGAGGAGACCAGACAGGAAGCAGACAAGACACCGGACAGAATCAGGTTCAGGAGTTGGGTCCAGGTCTGGTCTCCTCTGACGCTCTTTAAGGTTCTGAAGGTGTGATAGCTCACCTGAGCTCTGGTTTGGACCAAACAGGAGAACTCTGCTCCTCCAGAGAACCAGGAAGAATTCTGGTACGGTTCACCTCAGTGTGAACGCAGACGGACTTTAAAACAATAAGAGGAGAACCAAAGAGAGGACGATACTCCATCATGTGGAACTCTCACGTCACTTCCTCTAGTCGCCAACATTGCAACACCTAATGCTTCATTTCAAATGTACGCTGATGATTATCTGATCTCCATCCATCCATTTTTTTTAAACCTGTTCCAGCCCTTTAGGGCACATGTGTCAAAGTCGAGGCCTAGATCCGGCCCGATCCGGGCCGGATCTAGGCCTCGACTTTGACCATGCAAACAGAGGCTGAAAATGCATGTCATCAATGCACTGATCTGCGTACATTTTAGCAGCTTTTAAACAGCTGCAGCCCCTTAGCGATTTATTTATCCGTGTCCCTCGCATGCATGGAGCGGCGCTGACCTCCTCTGACCGCCACGCTCGCTCGCCGCTGACATATCACCTTGGTTTTACTGGAAGCATCGATTACTGTCAGCCAATACCTGCACTTTTTCTGTCGGGATCATCAGGTTTCAGGAAGAGAGGAAGAACCGAAGCCGTCCGGCAGGACTGCAGCTCACAGACACACGGCATCACAAAACTGCTCTGAGGGGAAAGGCATGCTGGGAAAATGGGGGGGGGTAGTGCTTTGTGATAGCAGAGACTCTGTTCATTCAACTTTTTACTAAAAGTCTCCGTCGACTTTTGTAGTAAGATTTCTTCTGAATCAGATCTAGAAACTTTTCTGATGAAGCGCATTGAAAAGCGGTTTATGGAAAAGTTTTCCTGAAGTTCTCATTGACAGATGTTTGACCTACAAACAGATGTTTGATCTACACACGTTCATGGGCTGAAGGGATCACTTTGTGTTGGTTATAACTCTAGAAAAGAAACTAGTTCATCTGTTGTTGTGTTTTTTAATATTATCATCTTCAAACATCCAGTAATGAACCTGCTTTGTGTTTAGAGTTCAGAAAAAGTACGATTGAGAGGAAAGTTCAGATGAAAGAGGGCAGGTACACTGCGACAGATGGAAGGTCATTTTTTAATGCTGCAGTCACATCAAACAAGCCAAACTCAAAATATGTTCATAAACTTGACATGTGTGGGCGGAGCTACAATCCACATTTTTCTGCCTCATCACCACACGATGACGATGAAAGATCAGGTTTATTTGTCTTAAAGATCTCTACTGAAGCGTTGGTAATCCCGTCTCCATGTCTGGGTTCATGAGATCATTCAGAGACTCTCCAGTCCCGTAAACTTCATCGTCTACTGCAGCAGCTGCAGCTTTCAGCGGTACTTCTGTCTCTCTGTGACCCAGTTTGATGAGTCGCTCTCCGTATTAGTCCAGGAGAGAAAACATATAAATAAGAATAAAATTAGAGGAACTTTTTATTATTGTCTCAAAGTAAATTAGAAAAATATCATAAAGTTCAGGAGAACCATCAGATTCTCCTCCATGCTGGTTCTGGACTCTGGATTACATCATCAACATGTGACAGTGAAAAGCGGTCCTGACTGGTGGACATGATGAAAATATTTAAACTCGACGTGACACGGGAAACTCGTGCCGTCTGAGCGCCGGGCCTGAAGCGTAGAACGCGGCGCCGGAGCTCTGATGGCGTCCGTACATTGAAACTGATCGTACCGCTGCGTGAACGTGGATTCTGTCGGCCATGACAGTTACAGCAGTAGTTTGAGCATGCTCAGTAGAGCGACCCACAGACCCGGCGTTCACCACGCCGATGTTCTCCTCAACAGAACCATCAGAAACTTGATGCTTCAGAGACAAACGTCTGTCAATCAAACGTTTGACGTGAACGCGGCGGTGGCGGCGAGTCTGGCCGTTACATTACAGGCGGCGAGCTGTGGAGGAGGGGATCCAGTGAGACTTTCCTCTAAGACTTTCCCACGCCCTGTGTTTGGACGGCGGTGGACACTAGAGCGCCGGCGCATGCAGCCGAACGGAAATATTTCTAAAAGCGACGGCATGGACTGAGACACGGACAGGTGAGCTTCAGAACAGCAGGTGAGACCAGGAACCATCAGGACGACCAATCAGCTGCTGAGAGGAGGTATGGAGGGGAGGGGCATGAGGAAATCAGCCCACATCCCATCATCCTCTGCTGCTGAGGTTAAAGGTCAGCGGGGGCCGTCACAAGATGGCATCAACACACTCAGGAAAATAGAGACTAAAAACCGGCGCCGGCCTCACCTGTCGGCGGCGGTGGGGGACGCCGTCCCGGCGCCTCTCTGCTTGTTGACTTTGGCGTACAGCCGGTCCACTTGCTCGTTGTCGGGGACGACGCCCGCCTCCTGACCTCCCGGGAAGTTGGCTGGGCTCTGAGGGGAGGGCCTTTGGGCTGGAGGGGGCGGAGCCACGGCATAGCGCGGTGCCTGAGGCGGCTGCGGCAGCGGGCTGCTCTGCTGGTCTCTGAAGGTCTGGATCCGGGCGTAGTTGGGGTCGGCCTCGTCGTCCTCAAAGTCCGGAAAGGAGGACGCTCCGGCGCCGCCCTGCTGCAGCTCCGGGTGGGACGCCTCGATCCTGGAAGAGGACAGCCGGGTTATTAAGACCGCTGAGGGGGTTCTGAAGGTTCTGGTACTCCTCCAGGACCAGAGTCTGGGTCCTACTGAAGGCCTAAGCTCAGGGTCAAAGGTTAGAGACCTCCACTTTAACACAAAATCAGTTTCAGAGTCAGTTTCAAAATCAGAGTTTTCTAAACTAAAAACCATTGATATGAAAACAGTTTTTATCCTGAAACTTTGGATTTCGTCCCGTCTCCCCTCCCCCCACCTCTCTCGCTCCTCCTTCATCCTCTCCAGCTCGTGGTCGCTCATCAAGTCCGACTTTTGCCGCTGCAGAGCCGCCTTGGCCTCCTTCTTCTCCTCCTTTTTCTTCCCAAATCTGAGGAAAAAAAGGATGAAACCAGAACCAAAATAGAAACGTGAGTAGAGACACTAGAACTCTGAGACGTGCCGACATCAGCTTTTCTGACAAATCAAAACAGTTTCAATCGTCGTTCATCCTGAAGACGGGAAACCTCAGGAGGAACTTGAGCTGGAACAAAAACTAAAGCCGTCCAAAAACATCAACAGGAGAAAAACTTTGTTTTTTCTTTTTTTTTTTACAGAAACTTGGTTTTACTTCTGACACAGGAAGGGGGATTCCTTCAAAATAAGAGCGTCATGAACACAGTGGAGGTGTGGAAACCTGTGCAGTTCTTCCATCCCGTTCCACCCTAAAGACTGAATCCTTCCCATCCAGAGTCCAGGAGTTCCAGGTGTCCTCTGATGATCCCTAAACAGCTTCAGGAGGGAAGCTCTGGTGTTTCCGTTTCCCGGCGCTGCGACCTGTGGCTTCATAATCGGATCTCATTTCTGAATCAGTCCAAGCTGCTAAATAGTTAATCTCTCCGACACGCCGACGGTGACCTTATAACACGGCTGATGTTTTATTCATCTGCTGAAGTTACAGATGAATTATTCTTCTCTTCTGCAATATCACCGAGCCGCTTTCCCATGGGGCCGAGCGGCTGCAGATCCATTATTTAGGACGACATCCAGCGCCGCTTTAAGTTTAATAAAAACAAACCACAGTAAAAGGCTGATGGGGATCGGGGGGGTCAGGATATTTACCCCCTATAGAGGAGAACAGGACGGGGATGAAAGGCTGCGATCCTCAGAGAGTTCCTGCTGTGCAGGAGGTGAGGGGAGGGGCTAATTACTGCGTCTTAACGAGCTGTTCCGGCTGCTTTCCCGCCCTCACCTGTCGTCCTTCACCTGTTCTCTGTCTGCGTTCTCGATCTGAGCGTCTGGAGGGAGTTTTACTGTAAAACTAAGAACAGATGAGGTCAAAGTTCTCAGATCTCAGGTGAGACGACAGAAGCTTCAACACGTGAGTCATGCTGACGAAAACATCAGGGCTGAACCTCATGAAGAGTCCGGCTGCAGATCCATGAAACCAACGTGGAGATGTTTCAGAGCTGAAGCAAACACTGAAACTTTAGAAGGTAAGAGTCCTGTTTTTAGAACAAAACCTTCTTTGCCAAAACAAATATTCCTTTCAAATTATTTAAAAAATAATCTTAGTTTGAGAAAACAGCTTATAATCTTTTTCTTAAAACAATTCTTGGTGAACTCTTTTTTTTTCTTCCATTCGGAGGTTTAGAGCTTATTTTAAGAACATTTAAATAAATTCAAGATTTTAACTACTTTTACATTTTTTTTATTTTTGACCTATTTTAATTTTTCATTTAAGAATTTTTGACTTGTTTAATTTTTTTTGTATTTACAATTGTTATTATTTGTTTTTAATTTTAACTGAATAATTTTTAATTTATTTTTATTTCTTTAATTTAAGAATTTTTTACTTATTTTATTTTATTTAATATTTTTTCTACTTGTTTATTTATTTTTTTTATATTTTTGTATGTAATATTTTTTTTACTTGTTTTATTTAAGACATTTTACTTGTTTATTTACCAGTTTTTTTTTTACTTTTTTTTATTTAAGATTTTTTTTACTTATTTTATAATATTTTCTTTTTTCAATGAATGAATTTGTCTTCCTTCTTAAAAATTGTATTGAAGAATCTGTGACTATTTCTAGAGTCTGTTTTTCCGGTGTGATAACTGTAAACGTTCCTGCTGAAACATCAGAGTCAGATAAAAGAGGAGATGGAGACGATGTCCCAGAAGCTCCACCACAGGAACATCTGATCGTCCTTCAGGAACAATGAGGCTCCTCCTCTACAGATATTTGTTCATGAAAATAAAATAAAAACGTGATTCTTCAATAAACAGACGTTTTTATTTATTAACATAAAACAAACTCTGGACTGATTTGCTGCAGAGAAAACTCCAAACTCCCCCAAACTGACAAAAC
>NC_050532.1:27706800-27709220 GCF_002922805.2 Oryzias melastigma | reverse complement strand
ATTCAGCAGTTAAGTTATAAGTACAGGAACAAAATACCAGCAAAGATGTGAAAAGGCTTCAAATCTGTAGATTCCAGAAATCTGACAGGAAATCCTGTTTTATATTTGAAAAACATTTGAGATTTTAAGAACTGTCAGAGAGGAACAGAAACGTCTTTAAAACAAAGAGCTGAGACAAATGTGGAAAAAAATGTGATTTAAATTCTAAACAAATAATCAAATTATATAATGGAGAGAAAATGACAAACAGATCCAAAGATTCACGGTCCTGGAACGACTTTACAGCTTCTGTTCTAAATAAGATAATTAAAAAAACATTTCATTCTTTTCCTCAAAGACCAAAACCTTCATTTTTACTTTTAAATACCTTCAACTCCCTCCAGTTTCGACTAACTAAACATGAACATGATGAACAGACTGTTCCTGGTTCCATGCAGAAGAACGTCTCAGCTGAACCACTGAAGAGAAAACCTAAAGATTAGAGTGAAAATGAACCAGAACGTCTGACGGACAAAGTCTGCCTCTCACCCCCCCGGAGCCAGCCCCCCGACCCCCCCCCGGAGCCACCAGCTGATTGACAGGTGCGTGTTAAACGCACGTGCACGCACGCGCGCGGATGATTGGCAGGCAGGACACGAGTCAGTGACATCCCAATGACTTCCTGTCATGTCGTTTGAGTGGCAGAGTCCTTCTGAGCGCGCTCTGTCACCAGGAGGCGTGACAGGCGCCGTCTGGTCCGGAGACGGCGCTCGCCGTTTTCCTCTCTGTGAGGGAAATCTGAAAGCCGGGATGACAAAGGAATTCTCCTGAATGGGAGCAGATTTTCCGATTCAAACTCCAGTATTCATCATTTAGCTGTGGATGTTTCTCACAAACAAGATGATCTTCTCTCCTTTTCTGTTTCGTCGTTCTCTGAACAGTTTACGTCCTAAAGCGAGCGGACAAGGCAGAGAAGAGAGTTTAAATCCAGAGGATCATTACGGGATCTCTCTGGATCTTCTCATTCACAGCTGAGCATCGTCTCTATCTTTGAAAAGATCTCAGACGTTCAGGAGGAGTTCACCGCTTCCATGGTCCAAACCAACGTGATGTTCTGCTGGTTAATCACTGAGGTCCACTCTCAGGGCTTCTCACCATCCTCAGGTTGTTGGTCTGAACATAAGATGAAGACAGACGTCCTGTGGAGATGTTCCTCTGATGTGATCTCCTCAGGATCCTTTAAGGAGCTTCAGGGATCCAGTTCTGACAGACCCAAACCCACTTTGTTCAGAAACCATAATTCATTCATTTTTAAATGTAGCTTTAATTGTTTACAGTTGATGAATTATAAGTTTTATGTTTTTCCATAAAACAAATGTATTTTATTTTACCTTTGACAGAAGCACATACAAGTCCCTTTCAAAATAAAATACACCCTATATGAAACCAGATCTCCTGCTGCAGCAGATTTACTTCAACTAAAGAGGAAAAAAGCTCCAGACATTTTCTATTAGGTATTCCATTACTGAATATAAACATTTGAGCAAATTCCAATAAAAATACAGATAATTAGAATCAAGTTATTTCAGAAGTTTGCCTCTGAACAGCAACCAGACACTGTCATGCAGCAAAAAATAAGAATTTGAGCTTTAAGTTTATTCTAATAGTAAAGCTTTAACATCCTTTTGCTCAGTTTTTAAACATGTTAAGTATCTAAACATAAATGACTAAACTTAATAAACTAAAATAACGAGCCAATACTGAAAAAAACGTTATTCATTCAAAGCCAAAGAGCCACATGTTGCTCTTTATTCTCAGGTTGTGTCTTATTTGATCAAACTTTTGTGTTTTTCTTTCTTTGAACGTTTATAAAATAATAATAAATACAAACTGATTTATTTGATTGACATTATCCCGTTTTACTGACACGAATCCATGTAGATCTGATCAAAGAGGCAGAGAGTGGGCGGGGCTTAAAGGAGGCTCCGTTCATACTGAGGCTTTTATCTTTTAGATTCTGCAGCAGAGAAAAACGCAGAGCAGTGAGTTCAGTCATGAAGACGGAAGTGATGCAGCATCGCCGTCCTGACCTGCGGAAGGCTTTAGAGGGCGGAGCCTTGGCGTGGATGTAAATACGACGGGTGGCTTTTCCAGAAAGTTTGAGGACGGCTCGGCGACCTGCCTCTCCTCCAAACCATTAGGCCAATCAAATGTGCCCTCGGATGAATGTGACAAATCAGCATCTGGGCCGGATTGAACTGCACTGAATAGCTCCAATTTGCCCTCTCAGTCTACCACCATTACATGCAATCAAATGCAGATAGGGAGCAGAGCAGAAGGCAGCAGATGGAGAGGCAAAATTGAAATGATTCAAAGATTAAGGGGTGGGGGGAGAGGGGGGCATTATGGGGAATATGACTGGAGAGAGGAAGAGGAGGAGG
>NC_050532.1:27699640-27706245 GCF_002922805.2 Oryzias melastigma | reverse complement strand
AAGGACTGTTCCACACACCTGATCCAGGTGATCAGTCAAGAGTTAGACGGGAAATCTGGTAAACATGCAAACACGCCGGCCCCACCCCTGATTTACACCAATGATTGAATCCGATAATGAAGTTTTTCACAGTACAGACTCCGCCATGTTGGAGCCAGGTGACATCACTAAGCAGTAATTGGTGCGAGTTAGTTTGACTTCTTATGGTAACCACTCTAACCAATCAGGAGCAAGCTTGTTAGAAGGCCACACCCCTACTGCTTGGAAGCTTGATAGACTAGATCTGTCAATCAATCGTCTTGAATGTTGGGCACGTGGCAGCCAGCAGGCTCCACCCACTCTTCCTGAGGCATCTGATTGGTCAGTTTAAAACCTGAACTACAGAAAAAAAATGAGGATCATCAAGAAGATGTTAAAAAAATTCTGACCAATAGAAACAGTTATTTGTCTATAGGATGTTGCAGGTACTTCCTGTTTGGAACAGCAGAGGGGGAGGAGTCACTGGTCCAGTTCAGGGTTAGGGGACAGGAGATAATTAATACAGTCCTATAGTGCAACATGTGGGACAGTGTGTAGCAGGAGGCAATACCAAGTAGCCCCACCTCAAAAGTGCATTGCAAACTGACTCCCACCGATGACAATAACCACACTAGACTTTTCTTAAGGTGGTAAATATACTTTGGATATTGGTAAATGTTGTATTTTTGTTAAAAACACACGTCTTCAGATTTGAAACTCGATGCTTTTGCTCTCAAACTTGTTAAATACATGTGGGGGTTTGGTGGTGGTGGTGGTGGAGGGGGGGTCAGATTCGGCCAAAAGTCTCAAAAAAAGATTTAGTTTTTCTAAATGCCAAAGAAACAAAGGCGGATTCCTCTCGAATTAGGAACACTTCTATTAACGGAGCAGACAGTTTGGATTCGTCCGCCCCGGCCTTTTCTTAAACACCGCTCGTGAATCATGAAATTTAATTTTAACTTTAAGAGATTCAAAGGAGGCTTTCAAGGAAACTTTCAAGAGAAAAACAAGTAAATGTCACAGACGCTGCTGCAGACACTCTTTAATTTCATTTGTTCTCCAGAGAAAACACACAAAACGTCTTTTTAGCCACAAAGAAACGCCATCGTTTATCAAGTCGATTCAATTACTGTGACTGTGAGCACTTGTCTCTGTGTGTTTCTGGAGGTAAATGTATAACTCCTTTATGTCAAAAGGATCTTTTCAAACAGCTGGTTCTTGTTGTTGGTTTGTCGGCGTGACGATGCTGGCAGAACCACAAACACACTGCAGGCGTTTTCGGAACGGTTTGCGTTCACAAAGACGGCGTTTGGCGAGGATCTGCGCTCTGAAGTCTCCGTGAAAGAGCCGCTTTCTGCAGGGAGCGGCGGGAAAACCGCAGGAAAAACAGGAAGGTGACGGAGGTGAAACTTAAGGAAAATGCAGCCTGATTATGTTTAATGGCTTCATATTGAGCTTGAATGAAGCTGCAGTTCTGAAGCTTTCTGTGGAGCGCAGCGTTGGAATCTGGAAGCGTTTTGGGGGTTCGGGTTCACACACAGGCTTTGTGAGAACACCTTCAAACGCTTTGTTCTGCAGAGTTCTACAGAGATGGGAATCTCGCTAATGGCGGCGTGGAGGCGGCGTGGAGGCTCACACCGCTCGCTGAAGGCGTTCTGGGCTCCTGCGGTGGTTCCAGGGCTCCACCCGGCTGGAGGGGGGGTTGATTCATCTGAGACGGGTCTTAGGGTGCAGCTGTATGTGTGGGCTTTGAGCTGGGGGGTGTCAAAGGGTCACGCAGATAAAAATGATAAACTAGAAATGTTGCATTACCTGCAGTGATGTTAGAATAAAAGCTTTTTGCTGAAAATACTGACACAATTTACTTTAACTGCTGAAGGGATTTGATAAAAACACAAAAGTTATTTGCAAAATGTTCAATTTGCTAAAAGACTGGAAACTTTGTTAAAGAACTATGAAGAGCGCTGAAGCTGACTTAAATTTTGGAAAAGTTTTTGTAAAATTGCTTGAAAATTCCTGGTTCATGCCAGTTTTGCAAAAATATTTAGTATGTTTCTTTGATATGAACTAAACTACAAATTATCCCCAAAAACCTCAGTAGATTCCAAATTAGCAAAAAAAAAAAAAAAAAAAAAAACTAGCATGTTGCTAAAATATTAGCTAAACTCCAATTATTTTTTTATTACTCTAAAAGATGAAAACATTTCCATGAATATATTTAAAGGTTTGTTGTTAATCTACTTATTTGAAGACTTTCTCATTCAGTTCCTATAGAGAGTATTTTGATCAATATTTCTAAAAGTATAAAGTTTATTAATGTCATGAACGAGCTGAACGTTTTAATACCAAGATGCTGAAATCTCTGAAAGTGCGATTGAGTTTTTACGTTCAGAAAGAATCAGCAGGATCACTTTAGTGTGAATGCTGACTCAGAATTCACACTATAATGCTTTTGAGTAAAAACTGTTTGATGCAAAGAGAAAATCTTCCTCAGACCAATAAAGTGAAAAGCGTCACAATGTTCCTTTGAATGGGTCAGCAGACACGTCTGAGATTAGATTAGATTAGATCATCAAAGACTAAAGAGTTCTGGAAGAACCTGGATCAGTGCAGAAGGTGTTGCAGTGAAAGCTAGCGGTCAGTTTTTACAGTCTGTGATGATGCGCAACCATGACGACGGAGGAGACGAGGACGCCCTGAAGCGGTTTTCATAAGCTGGACTTTTGATCGGACGAAGATTCGTCCAACTTTCCAGAAAAGTGAGATTCAAACGTGAAAGCCAGACAAAGGAACATCTGGTTCACAGATTTCAAAACCGTCTCGCCGTCACACACAAGGGAGCTTCACACTAATTTTTAAACGGAGGAATTTAGAAGATGTCAGGTGTAAACTTCACCTGAGGAGCTTTTCCTGATGGAAACTTCTATGGATGCAGGTTTGCTGCAGCAGCTGCATTAAAACACTCCAGAGAGACACAACAGGACCTCCTGCCTTCAGAAAATCTCCCTCATTCATCTCACACGTTCTTTACTGGATAAAAAACCAGACCAGAAGGACTGACCGGTCCGTCTGGCTCTACAGAACCGACTTCAACCAGGAGGATTGACAGAAATCATTTAGTCTGAGCTCAAACGTTGGACTCACCTCAGCAGGCCGAAGACCGTTTTCTTGCCCTTCTTCTCAGTTTCATCGAGCTCCTCTGGCTTCTTCTTCTCCTTGGCTTTGGGTTTGCTCTTCTCCTTCTTCTTGTTGTTTTTAGGCGCCTTCTTCTTGTCCTTCTTGCCCCTGTCGTCGGCGAGGTCACCGGCACCCTGGCGTGAGGAGCTGCTGGCAGGCGTTTCCCGGCCGGAGCTCACGTCTGAGCCGTCCTCTGCAGAGACGAAGGAAAAGGCAGAAGATGTTTGAGACGGGTCGACCTGTGACGGACCTGGACTTGAAGACTTTCTGGTATGGAGAGATTATTGGGAGAAAAACTCAGTTTTGAGATCAAAATTTTCTAAATTGCAAACAAAAAGTCAAGTGTTGCGAAATAAAACTTCTTAATTCGCATATAAAAATATTTAATATTTGCTATCAAAAAATATTTTTGCAATGGCAGCAGAAACGTTTTTAGATGCAATGTGCCTCATCTTACTTTCGCCATTTCTTTGACTTTGTGTTCATAAGTTTCTGTAATATTTGTGACAGCCTTCTGATTGGTCTAGATTCTATCCAACCAGGCGTCTCTACCTCACATTGGTTGGATAGAATCTAGACCAATCAGAAGGCTGGCACAAACATCACACCAAAGGAAACTTATGAATACAAAATCAAAGATATGCGAAAGCGAGATGAGGCGCAATGCATCTAAAAATGTTTGTGCTCCAATCGCAAAAATATTTTTTAAGGAGAAAAAAAAAACTTTGCAAACGCAAAAATATTTTTGAAAGCAAAAAAAAAAAAAAGGTTTTGAAAGCAAATGTTAATTATTTTTATTTGTAAATTATGGATTTTTCTTCTTAACACTTTACTTTTGTTTTAAATGTATACAATTTTGATCTCAAAACTGTGAGTTTTACTTGCAATATGGTGGCACAATAATCTCCATATTCCACAGATTGAAGGAGGAAGACGAGGAATCCCATCAACAGGAAGGAAATGAAGACATGGAGATGAAGAAAAGCTGCAGATCAACAGAAAACTGCAGATATTTGTACATTTCAGGAGTGATTTAAAGTTTTTTCATGAACCAATAATAAATATTTTAGCTTAAATCAGAACATTTAACATTCCTTGACAAAAACCAAAGTTTGATCTTAAATTTTTCTGATTTTTCTTCTGATAAATGTGGCGGTCTGATAATTTTGGTTTGTGTTTATCTTATGTTTGTGGAGTCGGTGTTTTTCCAGTGCATTGTGGGAAAAACCTGATCCAGATGAGGAGCCGTCTGACCTCTGACCACAACTTACATCACCAATTCAGGATCTGAGTTGAATCCTGTGAGGATGAGGAGTCTGCAGAGTAGGGATGGTACTGACAGAGGTGTCGATTTGGTACCAGTACCAACGGATCCCGTACAGAACAGAACCACAGAGTCTGAAGAAGCTGGAGCGTCTGTCATTGACCATCAGCCCAGAGAGAGCTGGACCTTCCTGACGCTGACAGACTCAGCAGCTGCATGTGTGACGTGACACATGCTGTGAGGCCATCCGGCCCAGACTAACAGCCCCGCTCATTACACCGCCGCCGACTGACGGGAGTTAGCTGCTAACAACACAGCTGGGAGTCGAAGGCGGCGGTTTGCGGAGGCGCCGGCTGCTTTGAAGGGAACATTTTCCATATGGGTGTTACCAGAAGAAACCTGAGCGACTGAGAAGCTCCGGAAGTTCATGAAGACGTGGAGCTTAAAGAAATTAAAGATGAAGGAAGGCGACTATTGGTGGGACAATCATGGTATGGGCTTGTTGCTGCTGTAGGAGGAGCTCTGAAGACAGGAGTCTGAACCGCATCATACAGATTTTACAGGAAGGGGAAGGACTTCATCACTCACCATCGTCATCCTCAGCTGGGCCGTCGTAGGATTTATCGATGGCCGCTCTGAAGCTCTCGTTGCAGCCTCTTCCTCTGACCATATTTGGGCGCGGCCGGTGGAATGGGAGGAGCTCATTCTTCCTGTTGACCTCTAAAATGGCGGTCTGCAGACTCTCCAAGGAGCTGGACTTCTTTAGGCCAAGAGTAGGCCCAAGTTCTACAGGAGCAGGAGGAACTGGAGGAACCAGAGAGAAATCGTTTTTAGGACGTTTGACGAGAAATGATCAAGTTCAGCAGAACGGAGGCCAGCGTAAACTTCACATGAACGCAGGAGGCTAACGGTAAGTTTACATAAACGGAGGACGCTAAGATCGAGTTCACATCAACAGAAGACTTTCGAGTTCAATAGAACGGAGGACGCTAACGTTAAGCTCACATGAACAGAGTTTGCATCAAGTTTAAATGAACGGATGATGCTAACATTGAGTTTAAATAAACGGAGAACGCTAACATCAAGTTCACATCAATGGAGGACTCCAATGTCGAGTACAATAAAATAGAGGAGGCTAACAAAAGTTTAAAAATCAGCAGAGGATGCTAATGTCAAGTTTAAATGAACAGAGGAGGCTAACATCGAGTTCCAAATAACGTAAATAAGCTAATGTCCATTTCAAACGAACGGAAGATGCTAACATTAAATTTACATAAAGGCCAATGTCAAGTTTACATAAATGAGGGAGGCTAACATTAAGTTTAAGCGAATGGAAGAGGCTAACGTAGAGTTTAAGCTAATAGAAGAGGCTAACGTTAAGTTTAAGCTAATGGAAGAGACTAACGTAGAGTTTAGGCTAATGGAAGAGGCTAACGTTAAGTTTAAGCTAAAAGAAGAGGCTAACGCAGAGTTTAAGCTAATGGAAGAGGCTAACGCAGAGTTTAAGCTAATGGAAGAGGCTAACGTTAAGTTTAAGCTAATGGAAGAGGCTAACGTAGAGTTTAGGCTAATGGAAGAGGCTAACGTAGAGTTTAAAATAATAGAAGAGGCTAACACAGAGTTTAAGCTAATGGAAGAGGCTAACGCAGAGTTTAAGCTAATGGAAGAGGCTAACGTAGAGTTTAAGCTAATGGAAGAGGCTAACGTAGAGTTTAAGCTAATGGAAGAGGCTAACGCAGAGTTTAAGCTAATGGAAGAGGCTAACGTAGAGTTTAGGCTAAAGGAAGAGGCTAACGCAGAGTTTAAGCTAATGGAAGAGGCTAACGTAGAGTTTAAGCTAATGGAAGAGGCTAACGTAGAGTTTAAGCTAATGGAAGAGGTTAACGTAGAGCTTAAGCTAATAGAAGAAGCTAACGCAGAGTTCAAATGACTGCAGGAAGCTAACGTCCTCTAAGCGATTCAAAACCTCCTGGAGAACAAATCTGAAAACTGAAGAGGTGAGACAAGAGGAAACTTTGCTCTTGTTGATGCAGTGATGGATGGAGATCTGCCCCCCCCCTCCATCGGCCATCCATCACAGTAACAGAATCACAGAGTTGGGGGGGGTCTAACAGAAGGATGATGGAGAGGTTAGCCGCGCACGTTA
>NC_050532.1:27663918-27699506 GCF_002922805.2 Oryzias melastigma | reverse complement strand
GACCGGAGGGCCGGGCCCGCTGCCAGCTCAAAATACAAGTAATCCTTCCACACGTGCACACACACCCCCACGTGCACACGTGCACACACACAAACGTCCACACGCACACACATTTCAGATTCCTGGCTGGCTCTGGCTTGTCGATATGATGCCACTTTGATTCATGATGGCTAAACTTGCATCACTTTAGCTAATGATTCCCTATACACACCGCCGCCCTGTGTGTGTGCGTGTGTACGTGCATGTGGGGGTGTGTGTGCGCTGATGTGACTTCCACATCTCTTTAAACAACCATTAAGCAAACACACACACAGAGCCACCGTAATCAGATGCAGTGAGAGTATGCATAATGCAGCGCGCTGCCAGCGGAGGAGACGGACCGCGGCCGCCCAACGTGAGATTCTCCTCCATAAACGCTGCCCACATGACATTCAGAGACACGCCGCACTGAATTATTAAACATCAAAGTGCGATGTGATTAGTGCGTGCAGAGGCAGTCCTGCAGCGAGGCTGCGGCGGCCTAATAAAGCTGAGCAGATAAAACCCTCCGACGGCGCACGCCCTCACCGAGACCGCCACAGACTCGCCGCAGATCATTGGAGCTTTTTCCCTTCCAGCAGAACTCTGATGAAGGCCACGACCTCCGGACCGGTTCAGAACGGGGAAGCACAGAAACAAACTTCAGGTTTCAAAGAGCAGGAAGAAGATCTTCAGGGTGAAAGATTGAGGAAGAAAAGTTCTCTGACAGTCATACCGCGAAGACCAACAGATCTGCTGACTCATGGATCAGTTTGAGTAATCTACCTTACAAAAGGAAACCTTGACTCAGCAGATCATCAGGCGTCATTCTGACCTGGAGGGTATGGGCGTGTCCTGGTCGAATTGGGGGATGATGATGTCTCTGAACCTCCAGTGACTGGACCATCTACAGTTTTACTCTGACTGGGGATGCCTGTCCAGACCGTCATCCCGTGCTCACACTGCAGCTGCAAGGTGGGGCTATTAACGTTGACCATGGCTAGACCGCTCCAGCATCCGGACCAGAACGATTCAGTATGATCCCGGCTAACCTCGCCTTCTCCAGTGAGACTGACCACCTGTTTAAGGTGACCAGACACTCATCAGTGAACAGGACAGTCGACCATTGATGTGTTGTCCAGGTCATTGTCCTGTACTGCAAACATTCACCATAGTTTCTTGCAGTGAAGGCGGAGTTTGGCTGAGGCTGGGCTGTACGGGGTTCCATTATGTCTAATGAACAAGTTTATTAAACAATTGTTCATGTCTATGTCCTACTAAACATTATCTTCTGTGTCCTGTGAAACCACAGGAGCTAACGACGCTAGCACCTGTTGCTAAGGACTCTTCTGATGACTTTACTGTCTCCTGACAGTAGTTCTGAGTCTTGATGAGTCTGTTAACGAGAATTTGAGACTCACTAATTTCACCTGCAACACTTGACTGTCTACTACTAACCTGAAGATGCTATGACCAGGTGGAGCAGCTCGTCTGTCAGCGACGCTGTGAGTTCACGGCTGTTTGAATGATGAACTTGGAATGACTTTCTGGTAAAATTAGCTCACAGAATGTTGACATGGATGCTAAATTGAAAATGTTTTCCTGTTAGAGTCAAGAGGAAACACGTTATGAGGAGGGTCTGACACCACATTAAAATTCCCTCCTAGTGTTTAAGGTTATTAATGAGAAATCACAACCGCCAGCAGCAGAAACCAGAAGTTCTGACGTTCTCACAGCAGACAACGGCAGAATTTGTCCCATCGGATCAAAGCCTGGAGATAAATAAAGACAGAAATCTTCTATTCAGTGGAGAACCGTCTCAAGACTCTAAACCGACTAAAGCTGCAGCATCTGAACCGCTATTGCCGTCTCCTCACACCAGCATACAGACGGACGTTATTCAAGTTAAACTTAAGACTTTTCAAGAACTTTTTTAAGGCCATGTGTGTCAAAAATTAAGACCAATATCTCAGTCTATTTTCCATTTCATACATTATTTCTCATTATATTAATTTATTCCAATATTATGATCAGAACTGTAGCTCCTATTTTATTCAAACCGGCGGTGGGCATTCAGCGTATTGGTGTTTATTTATGTCATTTGAATGAAGTGATGGTGGTCAAAAGATTGGAAATTTTGACCGTTTTAAGGCTCAGACATCAACATTTAAGACTTTCTTAGGACTTGTTAAGACCCGCGGGAGCCCAGCTCCCTCCAAAGGTGAGCTGAAGGTCAGCAGACGTTCTCCTTGATGCTGATGCAGTCCGACTCCTTCAGACGTGCACTCTCTCCCGGAGTTTCTGCTGCCAGTTGCAGGATTTGTGTCATAAATGTAATTACTGCCGTCCGGCTGTCAGATGATAGAATTAAGCTGCTTTTAGAGCACGGCGGGAACACAACAGTCTGATGGAGATGGATGGACGACGCGGACGAGAAAAGACAACGGAGAAGCAACGAGGAGCTGGGGAGGAATCACAGGAATGAAAGCGAACAGCAAAAAGAGCGACGGGTTTCAGTAAAAGAATTCAAAGAGGCAGAAAGAGGTTTAGGAAAGATCAGTAGATGAGCTACATGTCGGCTAACATCTCCTCAGAAGGTTTTCCACATTCTGCTTCCCAGTCTCACAGGTGAAGAACCCTTTCTCACCCAACATCCTCAGATCTGGTCTCTTTTACTGCTGAGGAACCGACTTTAGAAACAATCCTCCGTCTGATCGCGGTCAGAGACGCTGATTCATCTCCAAACTTCACGAATGCAGAAAAAGCATCAAAAACAACGAAGTTTGTCTGTTTAGTTTTTCCCTCAGTGGTTTGATCCACAATGATGTTCGGTCTGCAGCCTCTTAAAGTCTGCTTTAATGCATCAATGTTTAGAAACTTGGACCGGAGAACTGTTGAGGATAGGCTCCAGCAACTCCAAAAATGAATAAAGAAAAACGGATGTTTGAAATCTTTCAGAAATAGTTTTAACCTTAAGTCAATAATCTCAGATGTTTTCATCTGGATCATCTGAAGAAGACTGAACAATTAAAGATAACCTGATCATAAATGGAGTTTAAAGAGCTTCTCTGGCCTGAAAGAAACAGAAAACGCTCAGACTTGAAAGGGATTTGGCAGAAATGTGGATTTAAACCCTCCGTAAGTGAAGTGACAGAGCAAACTGTTGGGAGGAGAAGCAAACAGCGTGATGGAGCAGAGGCACATGTCAGGGATGCTGTCTGAAGCCTGAGGGAGACGAATGGCTCCTCCGGCCGGGAGCGACAGCTCCACCATCTCCTGATTACTGCTCACCTTTATTGGCTCACTGGGGGAGATGGAGGGGGTCAGAGGTCATTCAATACAGAGAAGTGTTCAACCGCCCCCCAAAAACAGATATTTGGTCCAGAAAGCGCTCCCGCAGGAGGAGGCGGGGCTTCCTCTGCCTGCAGACGTGCAGCAGCATCCTGTTGCTTCTGTCTGAGACAAACTGATCCATCGGGCGAGCGAGGCGGCGTTCAGGTCAGACCAGAGGAAGACGGAGGAGAAGAAAAGGAGCTGAAGCCTCAGAGAGGGACGGCGGCGGAGACGAGGCTCTGCCAGAACGCTGAACCGCTGTCCCTCAGCATCACGGACGTCCACACACACACGGATGAGCGGCGCCGTCCGTCCTAAGCTCCTCCGCCTGTTTGCCAGCCTCTAAGCCTGAATGGCGTTGGCACGGACACGAGCGAGGAAGAGGCTGACGGAGGAACAAAAGATGCACTTTCAAACCCGCTGGAGGCTGCGGCCGCCGCACGTGCACGTTCCGTCTCAGGCGTGCACGTGAACCTCCTCTCAGTGCCTGACAGGCTCTGCAGAACGCTGCAGCGCCGACTTTGTGCCCGCTCAGCAGTTCGTCTGCATGCATTCGACTGCAGAGCTGCGTGTTTCCAGACAGGCGGCGTGTCAGAACGCAGACGCGCCGCCGTCCTCTTCAAACGGTTATTATTGGAACAAAGGAGTTTCCAAAAACACGCCGACTTCACCTGTCAGGAAGACGGATCTCGGAAGCTTTAAAGATGTTTTATTCTCACACCGCATCGCACAAAAACACACAACTGAGAATGAGTTTCTAGAGCTGCAGACAGAAAAGTAAAACAGAATCGGTTTTAAGATCATTTTCCGAGGTCTTTGTGTTTTAACTGTTTTATTTTCCAGAAAATGTTGCTGTAAATGCTCTTCAAACGAGAAGAACGACTCTCAGAAACAGAGGAGAAGCTGGAACAAACTTCAGGATGAAGATGTTTGTGAGGCTTCATCCAAACTAAGAAAAGAGGCTCCACCTCCAAACTCATGTGAGGAGAGCGGCCTCCCACCGTTCCTGCAGGAAGATCCGAATGAAAGGAGGAAACAGAGGAGCTGAAGCTCCGCCCATGCTGCCCCCCCGCCCCGGTGCCCCTATGTGAGTCTGATTAGAAAGTGTGAGGCCAAAGGCTGCAGACAGACGTCCTGCAGGATGAAGAGCGCTCTCATCCTCGAGTACCTGCAAATGAAAGCCGGGCGACTTCAAAGCAAAGAGGGAGTTTTGGGCGGGAACCTTTGCAGGTTTCTGAGATGAAAGCAGGAACCTGCATGCAGGTGAGAGCGCCCCCTGCACTCTGACAGGAACATTTCACATTGAGGTTCTTTCAACTCCTCTCATCACGATGCGGGAAGAAGATGCTGCAGATTTCAGTCAAATAAAGCCGTGAGCGGCGTTTTACTCGCCCTCGCCAGCCCCTCTGCCCCTCCCACTTTGGTCACAACTGTATGTGAAATCTTCATGAAAAACAAAAGAGGATCCTTTATTTTTCCCACAGTGAGGAAATTCCATTTTTTTTCCTTCCCGCCATTGCTGAAAAAAAACTTTTTTCTGTTGCTTTTATCACCATAGCAACCATTTTATTTTTGGGTTTCCTGACGAACACGTTTATGAAACTTTAGAAGAATCTGGAAACAGAGGTTTTTGTTAGCCACGCCCACATCCTTCATGTATACCATCTTCTGATTAACAGAAGTTACATTTTGAAGATCCTTTGAAGAACACTTCAAATCTAAATGAAGACTGTTTGTCCAAAGCAAATGACTCCAACGTTGGGAGTCTGAGGTTTCCTGATTTACTCGAATGATTCGATCGCAATGATCACTCATGTGCCGCGTTTTAACGCTTTTCTGCTTCGCTCGCTTTAGCTAGCTGATGCTAAACAATTACAATTTAATGACAGGAAGTCTCGTCATGTAAGATCCTTTCACCAGAATTAAAAACAATTTAACGTCTCACTAAACTCTATTTGTTCCTATTGTAAAAGTGTTCCAGATCCAGAGGTCTTTTCACTAGGATGATGCTGATTTTAGCCAAAATAAATTAAAAAAGAAATCTGGTTTTAAGACTTAGCTCCTGCAGAGCAGCAGGACTCCATTAGAGATTTGATTCTGGTTTGTGGGTGGGCCTGTTAGTGTGGAAGCTAGCTGACCTAATTTCCCAGCATTCCTTTGTGCACACTCTCTCCCACTAGCTTACAGCCCAGAACAGCAAAAAAAAAAAGGCGAAACATTTTGTTTCTATCCAGTTTTGATCCAGATTCCAGCTCAGACGAGGAAAACAAACAAACATTTGTGGATCTATATGTCTGCAGGTGGATTCAACAGAAAGGGGCGGGGCTACGAGATTATGGCCCCGCCCATCGCTGATGCTGTGTCACAAACATCTGTTTCATCTGATCCTGATCCAACATGATTTGAATAAAGAAATACTCTGGAATGCAGTTTTAATCCTAAATGAATGTTTATGTCCTTCAATATTACATGTTAAAAGAGCAAAAACACGGTTTTCATTGGAGGTTTTTAAGGCTTTTTCTTGGTAAAACTAAATTTAAGACTTTGTAAAGATCTGCAGTAGGATGTTTGTATCATTTGTTCCATCGCTTCGTCCAGATTGAGCCAACGACTCGTGGATTAAATGTTCACAATATTTCAGGAAAAAGTGCACAAGCAACAACAAAACGCCACTTTGGCGAGCTCGCCACGCAAACGCCGTTCAAAATCTACAATTTGTCGTTTCAACATTTTTACCCATGTAGCTTAACGATGATGCTGGAGGAGTCGGGAGGCGACAGATCGACATCAATATGAAGAGTTTCAGTTTGTAGATGGCAGTAAATGTTTTTTTTTACAAAAATAAAGATGGCAGCTTCTTCCTAAGGTCCAGGTTTAACGAAACTTTGATTGTGGTTGAAGACTTAATCTGATGTCATGTATGACAAATTTTGTGGAGATCACTTAAAATTTGATTTTTCCATATTGAGGAAAATTTCACACTGAAATCCTCCTCATGGTCCTCATCCTGGGTGTGAAGGTGCGTTTCTCACCGGACACGGTTCCACTCAGAGATCCCACGTTGCTCTCGTCTTCCACTGAAACACAGAAAGCCTCATCAGATTTCTGCTGCTGAAACCTTCGGTCCTCGTCCGTTCTTCTCGTCTGTCGTCACGATTGACCTGCTGCTCCGGCCGTCGCTCTCCACCAACCGTTCCTCCCTCTGTCTCCGTCCTCCCTTTGCTCTTCGTTCTCATCTGTCCTCCTTTCACTTCTTCAGTTTCCTGTCTATCCCTCTGACCTCTGACCTCCATTTGTCCTGCTGCTGTAAAACTCTCCAGGATCAACTTAAACCTGGACTAAAGTTAAGTTCATGTCCATGAACGTTCTGCAGATCAGCTGCACTGTAACTTTTCATTTTTACCATCAGATTCTTTTCCTCTCATGACAGACGGAGATGTTAGTTAGTGAAGGCTGCAGGCGTTTAGTGGGTTAAAGGACAGAAGGAAACCTGATCTCATTTTCTCTGCTTTTTTTCCAGGTGGAAAATCTGAAAAGCTCTAAAGTTAAACGATCAAATTTAGCTAATAAACGCTTTAGTTTCTGTTGACTCAAAGCAGAAATTCCACAAATGAATCTTTCAAACGTCAGGAGACCTTCAGCAGCTGCATTTCTGATGATCACGTTTCTGCAGGTTTCAGCGCCGTTCTCCGGTTTAACCACGGAGGCGGATGTTGAAGGATGGCTTTAATTAAAGAGCGTCCCGCCAAACAGAACGTTAATGAAGCTAAAATTATTCTGCAGCAAACTTTCCTCTGACCGTTTCTCCACTTGGACCACAGATTAGGGAGAGGAAAGTCCATTAAGTGGATTTGTGAGAAGAATTCATCAGAACATGTTGGGCAGCCTAAGACAAACTCTGCTTCTACGCTCCAAAAGAACTAAATAAGAGTGAGATGATGAGGACTTCTGTCACATTCTGCTTCCTCGGTTGATCATTTCCTGGACTTTGCAGAATCGAGCTTCTTTTGCATCTGCTGAGCTTCAAATGAGAGCCAATCAGAGGAGACGCAAAGATCCTCTCTGCATTTGTCACACACGTGCACACTCATGCGCGCTCATACACGTGCATGCACATCTGGACTTAAAGTGGAAGGAGAGAGACGTCTGACAGAACCGTGCTGCAGCACTGAAATGTCATTCAGAATATCAGTAATCAGCGCGGCGGGCTGCAGGAGGGGGCGGAGCCTGATCAGAGGCTGCAGCGCTCTGACATTTGTCTGAATGGGTTTATTTGCTCTGTCAAGCCCCGACCTGCTGCAGCGTCTGACGGCCGCTTCTCCAACCCAGCAGCGACCCGGCTGGTTCCACCTCTCCAGAACCGAACCGCCGTCCGTCCGTCCGTCTGCATGCAGCGGGTTATGTGGGGGAGGGGGGGCATGCAGAGCAGACTAACAAAGTAAATCTCCCCACCAATGGGACGCTGGCTCTGACTCGTACCCAGGTCCATGCTCTTGGAGGCTTTGACGTGGTGGAACTGCTGCTGGTTCTGGTTCTGGCCGGGTGACTGTGGCTGGGCTGAGCCGGAGGTGGAAGAACCTTTCCTGAAGAGACAGAAATCCGATTGTGGACGTCACAAGAACTTCCTGTTTGTGAAGTGACTGAAGAAACCAGACAGTAATTACAGTTCTTCATTTTATTGTGTATTTTTATTGTTATTTATGATCAATCAGCTGTTTGTGGCCATTGACCTTTGTAGGATCAAAAAGGTTTGTTTCTATTCTATTCGGTTCTATAATTTTCTATTCTACAATACTCTATTCTGAAGGACTCAGATGAAAACAGATTTATGTCCATAAACTGTTTATGCTCAGAAACTGTGAATCTAAATCCCAAACGTTCGTCTTCCGTTTCTCAGATTTATCCTCGATTATATTTCAGATTAATCCGTTTATTCTGGAAACAACAGATCAGAGAGGGAGATAGCGATCTCAGCTCTCTGGATAAAACACACCTGTCCTGCAGGTAGGGGGGCTGGCTGTCAAAATCATGAGCGAGCGGCCCCCCCTCCTCCTCCCCATCCATGAGGAAAGAGAAGCCCCCGTTGGCCACTGGGAAAAGAGAAAACAGGAAGTGAATTAATGAGAAGTTCTCCTTAAAACTGCCTTTATGTGACCTTCACATGAAGGCAGGGGGGCGGGGCAAGGGGCGTGGCAGGGGCGGGGTCAGACAAACAAACATGACAGAAGAAGAAATGAAGCTGTTTTTCCAACACAACTCTGATGAAAGTAACAGAAATAAAATACAGATATTTTATTTTAATTTCCCAAATTAAAGAAAATTGGATTTGAGTGAATTCCCATGATCCTCTGGGATTCTCTGAATCAGCTCTTTCAACCATCGACTGTATCAGAGAACTGGACAGAGTGATGTCAACCATAGAAACCAGTTCACTCCGCCATGTTGGAGGCAGACATCATCAGTGATTGGTCCAAATCGGTCTAAGTCCTCGTTTCTACGGCAACCATTATGACCAATCAGGACTGAGCTTTTTGGAAGGCCACACCCCTTCCACTGAGAGCAGGCCACACAGAAACTATCAAACTTTTTAATGTTGGTCGTGGGGGCCAGCAGGCTCCGCCTACTTTTATTGAGGCATCTGATTGGTCGATTTATAACTTGAACTTCAGAAAAATATATTAAAAAGAGGACGGTCATTCTGACCAATAGAATGACAGAGAAACAGCTGTTTATTTTTCTATAGAAGTCTGTGGGGTTTTGACCTTCTTGGAGCCACTTCCTGTTTGGAATTCCAGGGGGGCGGAGTCACTCAGTCCAGTTTTCATGTGGTTACAATCCTGGACTCGAGTCTGCATGTTATTAAAAGCAAACTCAGACAGTTGCTATGGTGATGAGGTGACTTCCTGGTTGTTAAGGAGGATCATGAGGCGAAGAACTCATCAGAACGTCCATCTGGTCCAAACAGAACCGGACCGGATTAGCATCCTGTTTACCTGCATTAAGTGCTCCCAGAAGCTAAAAGTCTGGTCTACAAGCTTCATGAGGTTCAGCTGATGTTCTGCTGCAGAGTGAACCCAAAGTCGATCCAAAGTTCTCCAGGACCAAGCCCGGTCGGTATGCAGGACACCTCAGAGGAGCAGGAGAACCTTTCATTTACAGACCAGCATCCTCTGCAGTCCTCCACGTGCACACGCCTGCGCACGTCAAGCTGAAAGCAGAGCCCCCCCCCCCACTAATCACCTGCTTTATTTTTCTTCAGCTTCTTCCTGAAGCTGATCTCCTGCCTGTCGTTTATCTCTGCTCTCAGATCTCCCATAAATCACCTTATCTCCTCCTCCTCCTCCTCAGCACCTTCATCAGCCCGACTGTCAAAAACACATTCCTGCTTCACCTCACACGCTCACAAATCTGCTCTCCTCGACGGCGGCTGTTTGAAGTCGGCGTTTGCTGTGGATGATGGATCAGCAGATCTCAGCTTTCCTTCCTGTCGCTCCATCACTTCTCCATCAAACCTTCTTCTCATCCTTCTCCTTCCTTTCTCCACTACCAGACGATAAAACCGGGTCGTTCTGCAGAACTCTCCGGTCCGTGTAGAGGACGGTCTCTGAACGAAGCCTCAGCTGATTCGAGGCTTCGTTCAGGAAGGAGAACCTGCGAGTGGCGAGCATCCGTCTTCTGGAAACTCCTTTGTAATCCATTTATAATATAACGGACTGAACTCCATCCAATTATTTCATGATCACTTTTAAGGCGGTATTCGGTGATAAATGATCATCCTGATGTTGTTTTGGTTTGTTTCAGACATGAAATATATTCCGTTTAAATGCAGAGATGTGATGATTTACCAGAATATTAATGTTTCTACATCTATTTATGTCCTAATGATGCATTATGGGTCTTTGATTCTCTGCATTGTTATTTACATTCAAGAGGAGAGAGACTTTCTCCACGTGAAGTGAATCCGTCTCTGGACTCTTCTGAAGCATAGATGGATCCGCACACTCCTATGGATTCTGTTCTGAAAACTCCATCAGAATCAAAGGTTAAAGGTCAAATCAGATTCTGAGAAGATGACATTTCCTGTTCTGTCTCCTACATGTTCAGCTCTGACCCAAACCGAAGCAGCTTCATGAAACTCTGAGTCGACAGCAGAAGTGATGATATAGACGATTAATTCTAAATAATAACTGGTTTCCTTCTCTGTCAGTCACACAAACAGGAACACAAACAGGAACACAAACACATAAACAGGAACACAAACAGGAACACAAACACACAAACAGGAACACAAACAGGAACACAAACAGGAACACAAACAGGAACACAAACAGGAACACAAACACACAAACAGGAACACAAACACACAAACAGGAACACAAACAGGAACACAAACACACAAACAGGAACACAAACAGGAACACAAACACACAAACAGGAACACAAACACACAAAGAACACAAACACACATACATTTACACAAAGACAGGGATGTATAGAGTATTAGTGCTGTCACATGATTGCACTAATTGCAATTAAAGAATTACAGACATTTTAGCACATTTTTTATTGTGTTTACTTCCTGCTTCCATGACGTTCATGTGTGATAATGCACACCTGGAAGAGCATTATCCTGCTCATGACATGACCATTTAGAGAAAAAATAAATTTTAAATCCTTTATTAAAACTTTATTCCTGTCATATTTTTAAGCTTAAATTGTTTTCCATATAAGCTGAGAGTTTATAACCGGGTGCGTCGCGTTGTCATGGTAACAGCTCCAGCGTGAGGTCTGCTTCCTCTGAGGAGGTGATCATCACATGAAAATAAAGCATCTCTTCAGAGGGAAAGCTGCTGATTCTCCTGCATGTTGTTGTCCAGATGATGAAGCAGAAGTTTGTTTCAAAGGATAAACGGTTCTGTTCCTCCACTGTCACCTCCTCATGTTTGATTACCTCCTTAAATTCTATTATTTTTCTCTTCTGCTGCATCTCAAAATGATCAAATTCACCAAACAGGTAAAAATGTGATAAACTGTAGAATAGCATCTTTTAAGAAATACATTTTGACATGAATAAGAAGTTTATGGTCAATATTTTTGGATTTCTCAGAAAAATGTTGTTTTAATTAGAGACTCTAGACCTGAATGATTATTTTTTACTGATTAAGATTGAAAACAAAATCTTCCTTATTGGTGTTAAGTAAAGATAAGGTCTGTTATAAGAAAAATAATTCCACTTTTTTAGTAGTATTTTGATCTTTTAGTGCAACAAAATGTCACAAAGTTAAATGAAAATACGTTAAAATCAGGATTTTCAAGGAAATTATTAGGATAAACATATGCAATAACAATCAATTAATTTTTAATTGCAAAACAATATTAATCACATGACAGCACTAAAAATAATATATGGTGGTGGCAGAATAAACTGTAGCTGATCAGAAACACCAAGAAATGAAATGAACGACAGAAACTCAAAGAAGAGAAGAAGAAGAGAGAAATGAGTCTGTCTCTGTGATCGGACTGATGCATGTTTGATTTTATTGTCATTAAGAACCAGAGCGTCAAACTGGTTAGAGTTAAAGTGATAATATGTGAACAACAGCTCATGATGGGGGTGGGTCAGAATGACCCAACACGCTGAAACATAACCAGACGGATCAGAGACTGAAGAACGGAGTGGGAGGAGCTTACTGGTAGAAGCATAGATGGCGTTGGTCACCAGAGCAGAGGGGGCGGAGTCTGTGATGGGACTGACCATTCCTGTCAGACCTTTAGCTGGACTGATGGACCCAAACAGACCCGAGGAGCTGTCGAAGGAGCGGTTGGGCGACGGCTGGTGCTGGTCCTGAACCGGAAACACAGATGTGGATTAATGTGAAGAAATCGTCTGTAAACATGAATATAAGTTTGATCTCTGCGTCTAATCCGGTCTGGGACGGCAGGAATGACTCCGGGCTTTATGAGTCACCATCATCTCCATCATCATCTTCATCATCATCTTCATCTTCATCTACTAATCAGTTGTGAAGATTTTCAAGACTAAAATCAAAACAGTTTCTGTAACTTTAGGATTCAGTTTCATAAAGATGTTTTAACAGAACGAAAGGTTTAAACTCGAGTGATTGATTGATTGATCTTTTTTATTTCAAGCATAGATTTTGGAGAATACAGGACAAAAACAGATTTTTCAACCTCATTACAGAAATAGTGAAATGTAGAGAATAAACTAAAGACACACTTAAGTCACCTTTGATTAATTAAATATGGTATTTATGCTCAAGTCTAGTTGAGTTTGATGGATTCCATGAAAAGGAGACGGGTAGAATCGACCTGATGTAATCCCAAACCTACTTAGTGACTTCATTTTACTGTTTTGCAAAGTTCTAATCTGGTTCTATGGATCTCTGGTCTGTAAAAGTTTTCATTCCTGCACTGAAGCTAACAGAAAAGCTACTTTTGGGCTAAAAACAAAAACTGATGAACTAAATAAAAATGGATTTAATGACATGACCTAACATAGACTGATGGAGTTAATACATCTACTTAAAACTCGCTTTACATCAGCCTCTCGCTGTATCACCTTTTACAGTTTCTGTTTTGTGGATTTTTTTAAATGTTTTTTTCCAGTGCACCGTGATCTGCATCCTGATTGGCTGTAGACTGGGGGTGTGTATCGTTTCCTCTCACACGATTCGATACATAAAGGATTTAATTTACTGGTGATTCGATGCGATTCTTTTACCTAAAAATATTCAAATCTAGATATTATTATTCATATGACGTTTAAAGCTTTAATAAATAATATCTGGTATTTGACAGAGAAATGTATTCAGGTTCTGACTTGGAAAAAGCAAGCTTTAAAATATTTCCTAAAACGATTAAATATTAAATATATAGATATGGAAGTGTCTCAATCCTGGATGATTCACCAGTCATGTGTCAAAGGCCACGCCCCTTTTTGGGTTCAGGTTCAACATCATTGAAATAACTAAAGGTTCTGATTCAGGTTCTGATTGACCAGGGCTGGATCTGCTGGTTCATTATGATGAATGTAAACCATCAGGTAACAAGCCCCCTAGTGGCGACCTGGTGAACTGCTTAAAGAAGAACGGAACCAAAACGATTCTTTCCTGACAGATCTGATGTAAAGCTGCTGGACGGACGCGTTTCTCTGCTTTGGATCAATAAAGTTTCTCCTAGTTTTTATAAAAACTCTGTAGAACTCTTGTGCTGCATTCTGACCACATCAGCTGGTTTCACAATACAAACAGGTGTTTTCTGTGTGGCTCCTTTCAGAGCTCATTGAAATATCTGCCGCTGCATTAGGCTCCATTTGTGCAGGAAATGATATGTGGTCTTTTTTTAAAGCTGCTCGTCTCTGAAAGCCTCTTCACACTCCAGCCGCCTGCATGTGCAGGAGGTTTATTCAAACAGACCACAGAAGCCTGGAGAAAGCCTCATCTGAAAGCAGATGAGATGAAAAGCCTTTTCTCCTGCATGAAGAAAAGATCCAGCTGAACACTCTGACACAAACTCAGACAAAGAGGAAACATCTGAAAGGCTGGAGTGTGGATGCTGCTGATGCTGAGAGGCGGGAGGAGAACAGGGAGGCTGCTGGGAAAAAAACAGGAAGAGTGCTAACAGTGCAAAAGCTTCCAGCCAATCATCGTCACACTGAAGTTCTAAAAGTACGGTCCGGTTTAAAGTTTGTTAACAGATGACCTGCAGCTAGACGAGTTCAACAGGAGCATCACAGCAAAACCACCTCAAACCCAACCGGGGGAGTCAGAGGATCCAACATTTGGAGACTCTCTGCGGTGAGTTCTAAAGCCTGAGTCAGAGCTGAGTCATATCTACATATATGCATGAACACATACATATAATATATATATATGTATCTACTTCCAGATACGTGTTGTAGAAGTGTTCACTACGACCTGTTACCTGCAGCACGCCCGTAGATAAAAACATTAGCATTTTCTCTCTACGGTTCACTGAGCTTTCTGATATTTCCTGAGGGTCCCAATATTTACTCGCCGACGCGCTTAAGGACAGATGGGGCTGCGGCTCACGGGAGCCCTGAACCAATCGTATTTCTCGTCACGTTTGTGATGGTACAGATCCATCGGCTCAGAGTCGGCGTTCGCCCCGCGGCGTCCCGGAGACAAACCTGGGGGATCCTCAGCACCACCAGCTGGATGGTTCCTCTGACGTTCCCCTCCTGTGACATGGACCTCCGCAGCGTCTCCATGGCGGCGTGGTTGGAGCGTCCCAGCAGCGACTCTCCGTTGACCGCCACGAGCTGGTCGTTGATCCTCAGACGGCCGTCCTGTAAAAACACACGTCTTTACTGCTGCTGTTTGGGGCGAGCAGATTCCTTTTCATCCAGAGTACGGGAGTGTGACTTCATTTCCTGCTTCTATCACAGGTTAGTCCCCAAACTACAAACTAATTATTGATTTTTCACAGTCTGAAATATTGTCCAATCAGCTCGGATTTCCTGTTCTTTAATGGAGACATCATGGAAACTCATTTATAGGAAAACATTATTTTTCTCAAATTCCTCAAACAGTCTTGACTAGTTGTGATCAGTTTATTAAATGTCATTTTGTTGGACGTTTGAAACCTTTCATTCACCAAACTGCTGTGTGGTTAACCGTCAGGGGTCATGTGACCTTGTACGCCGCTCCTCCATGGATGATGGACTTGATGAAGATCCCCAGATCCTCCCTGGTCTCCCGGGACTTGTTCCCCTTGAGGCTGACGCCGAGCCCCGCCGAGCCGCTGTCGTTCAGCGGGATCTCGAACATCAGCTGCTCCTTCCCGTTCTCCAGGACGACCCCCGCCACGCGGGGCGCCTCCTCCTTCTGGGAGGAGAGGGGAGGCGGTGAGACGAGAAGGATGGAGGAGCAAAGAAAGCGCAGCCATAATAAGGAGACAGAGTTCAGCCAAACTAAAAGCTTTTCCATTTGAGGGAAACCATTACAAGGTGCTTTCTGGTGCAAATTTCTCTGAAAAATGGTGGTCAGGCTCCTGAAGAAAGCCATTTGGACCGTCTGATTTTATGCACCTATTTCTCCCCTCTCAGCTCTGAAATATCAATAAAGGTTGTGCATTTCGCAGAGGTTATTGAAGAACACGGTAAACACAGAGCCGGAGGGACAAAAGCTGCAGCAGCACGGCCGTATAAATCAGGGAGATTGCAAAGCTGACAAAGAAACAGGAACAAAAGTGGATTATAAAGATAAAAATGACCCAAAAAAGAGGGAGAAAAAAAAAGCACAGCAAGGAAACACGATGGCATTAATGACTGGAAATCACAGCAAAGTACCCAGAAAAATGGAGAAGTGGAGGAGCTCAGAGGATAGCAGACTCTGATTTAAGGACTCTGTGATTATTTAGTCTAAAGATTCATAAGTAAATGAGAAATTTAACAGTTTTTCTGGAAAGTCTTAAGTGAACATTTATGTTCCTGTCAGGATTTGAAATGAAGCTCCTGAGCAGCAAAATGAAACAAACTGCTTTTCTTCTCAACGTTTTCAGTTCAGTCAAATTTACCAACAAAAAACTGTTAATTGTTAAAGAATATTTGACTCTACCGTCACATGCAACGAAATCACAACATTTGTAGAAGATAAATTATTTTTTTGTTTTGTGAAAACAACTTTTGAAAGTTAGAGGTGGTTTATTATTTTAAAACATTTTTATTTGATCAAACTGTTTCTTGTTCAGTTGGCATCAAATGAAAAACCAATCAATGCTGTATTAATAACATTTTTAATCATAATGTACATTTGTATCTCTTCTCGTTTAGATGACTTTAACCCTCATTCTCTTAAACGCTCGTTGACAGTTTGCTGATCGTCTGAAGATCCACAGCGATTCTTTTCTGGCGTCTTCAGACTGGAAACATCATTTGTTCCAGTCCGAGACCGCTTCATTCGGTTCAGATCGAGTCCTGAAGATTGTGTTGGGTCAGATTACCAGAAAAAAGCCTGTAAACAAAACCATGTGACTAAAGACCTCTTCACTCATTGGCGAGGGCGGGGCAAAGCAGCAGGAGAAGGTAAAAGTATCTTTGTTCTTTTATAATCTATGGGATTTCACTGATACAAACTCATATTTCACTGATCAGTTCTGATCGTACCAACGTCTGGTTCAACACATTTTCCTTTTCGTACGGTGCAGTCATGCTGCATGACGACGGCTGTGAAGGTGCGATGATCGGTGTTTATGACAGATGGTGGAGAAGACAGTGAGAGGATCCATGTGGATCACGTTAAAGTTGTTGTAATGAGCCTGCATTCACATTTCAGTGAGTTACTGTGTCATCGTTGTGGTGTTGGGACATCGTTGTTAAGATAATTCTGTTAAGGAACTAGAATGTGGTTTTAGGATGATGTCACAGCAGCGGTAGGAGCATGATAAAAATCATGGACCGTTTCTTCTTCTATGAAAACACAACGATCGTTTGTCTTGTTGCTTCATTTCTACTTTGTTTACATCACATGACTACCGACCACGGTGGCCATTTGCGTTCAGTTATTCGGTTCTGGGACCGCTTTGTATTCAGACTGAAGAATCTCAGAGAGAACCAGAGTTCAGCAAAAGAACAGAGACGACAGATGGATCAGAGAGGAGTTCCTGGTCCTGGAACAGAATTGGTTTGGAAGTTCTCAGACTGAAAACTAGTTCTGGATTGTCAGGTTAAACGACCTCAGGTTCACTTTAAGCAGACCAAATGTGTCCGGTCTGAATACAGCCTCAACCGGAGACACAGAACTGCTGGTTTCCTCTTTGAACTATTACTGACCCTTCAGCCCCAATCTTTGAGCCCCACAAACCAAAATCTTTTAGATCTTCTAAAAAGTTGCTTTGAGACCAGAGGAGATCTCGCTGATGACTTCTCTTCCTTTGTCTGATGTATCACATCAACTCCGTTATGCTTGAAGACTCAAAGTCGAGACGTTTCTATCCAGAGAAGATCTGCGATTTGAGTCTGACGGTGATTTGAACTTTAATGTTTGAGCAGATCCTTCAGCGTTGGATGTTTGAATCTGTCTGGATTTGGGTTTTGGTTCCGTGAGCTTTTATTTTTGATTTTATTCAGTGAAAAGCGCTATAACTAAACATTTACTCCTCGTACTATTGTCAGGTGTGAAGCTGTAAAAACCCGTCAACGCCATGCTCAGTAACAACGGCGTTTTCCAGCGCTGTGGCTGCAGAAACGGCGTGTTGGAGCCTCAGACTGTAGCGGCGCGTCAGCGTGGAAGCATGATGGGGGAGCGAGCGTGTTTCTGTGGATCAGCAGCATTTGGTTCAGACGCTGCTCCTCTGTGGGGATTTGAGGTTTAACGGTGTTAAGCCGACACAAAGTCCTGCGCTCTGCAGAAAACTGTTTCCTGCTGGAACACGTCTCCCCATCAGGCCGACTGTCCGGACCCGATAGGAGGCTCTGCCACCTTGGAAGCTCTTCTGAAGACGCCTGTAAGCTACTTTCTCTGCATAATTACTCAGAGTTTATTAGTGTCTACAAATCTGTTCAGGCTAATATTGATTCAGCAACTTCCAGTGTTTCTGTTTGTCTGAACGTCCATCCATCTCTGATGTTTATGCGCCGGAATCTTCAGAAAACTTCCTCAACTCCCTAGAAATATTTTAGTAAACAAAGAACATGTGTAAACTGTAAAACTGACTCCTTATGGAGACAGAAACACAGCGGTTCCCTCCAACGCATTGTTTCAGCCTCATTGCTACGATGGGGGGTGGATTGTGTGTGATGGTAAAATAAAGAGCTGCAGCGATCCGCACGGATGTTGCTGCTGTAAAAAGGTGTTTGATTCTTTGCTACATTAACTCAATCAAACCCATCGGCTGGAGGAAGAAGCTGCAGATGAACCTGCAGGTCGTTTGACGTTTAAATGAGATGTCACCATGATGGATCAACAGAGAAAGAGATTCGGAGACACTGAAGCTGATAGCTGAAAACGCAGAAGCTAATAGCCAGCTAAAATATTTGCTAAATGCCAAAAAGAATTAAAAAAATAAAACTACCTAAACTTTAAATAGCCTAAAAAACTTAAATAAGCCTAAATTAGCCTAAACAGCTAGTATGTAGCTTAAATATTAACTAAAATTGCCTAAAAAAATCTTAGTGAATTCCAAAATAGTCCAAAAAGGTAGCAGAATTACAATTATTAAAACTTTAAAACCATAACTTTTTAACATAATCCTGAATAAAAAGTCAGGAATATTATTCCAGAATAAATCAACTTAAACCTTAAATAACTTTCAATATTTTACTCTCCATAAAAATATATTTTGTCAAAATTATACAAGTTAGAAATGAACGCAAGATAACATCGGGTCATTAATAACAACAGAATAAAATGATCTGGAGGGCCGGATCCGGCCCCCGGGCCTCGACTTTGACATATGTGCTTTACAAGAAAATGAGAAGCTCCACAGGAGGAACGACGAGACAGAAATGACAAACTGGAGGAAAGATGATCGAAGACTCTGATTTGTGAGCATAAAAACCCAAAGGTGTATTTACCACAGCGCTCATGGGAAAACGTCCACAAAGCATCAACCTCTGACCCCCAAGAACGCATCCCTGTACTTCCTCCCTTTGAGTCTGAGGCTGGATTCAGACCATTAGAGTTCGTTTCCCCAGATAATCTGGAACAAATTTACAGTCTGAATACACCCAAGGAGACCCAGGAACCCCTCTCTGACTTTGGAGGGGGTCTCGGTTCTTCTCCAGTCCGGTTCTCTCAGAGTTTCTTCAGTCTGAATAGACTCCATGATTGGAGTGGAACAACTGGACCCAAACTGCCACCACAAACGTGTCGAGTCTGAATACACATTAAGTTACATTCTCATGAATCATTGGAACGTGATCGTGAATTATTTCTTATTCTGCATTTTAGTGAGTCCCAGTTACACTAATAACAGAAATAAAGTTTCATTATGGAAAAGCAGAAAACCAAAAACAAAAAAAACTTGAGCGGATTTGACCACGACGCGGTTAAACTGCAGACGGGTCTCCAAGGACCCAACAGATGGGGGGGGGGGTCTACTACAGCCACTGGATAGGGTCACAGTGGTGACAGAACCAGAAGAATGTCCCAACCACTGTGGTGAAGGACGAGGGCTAATGAGGAAGAAGAAACGTCTGTGAAGCTCTGGAGTTTAGAATGAGCTCCGTCAACACATGCTAACAGTCTGACGGCGTGTGAAGAACACGCGGCGCTAACACGCTAACACGAAAAGCACGAGCGTCAAGCCCACAGACTCAGAAGTCAATGAGAAGTCGACCGATTTGTCCACAAAAAGTCTCCAAACTGAACAAACATTTGTCGTTTTCATCACTGAACCCTGGAGACAGAAGCTGCAACGTGGCAGAAAAAGATAAAATATTAATGCAAAATATATTTAATGTTTCTATTTAACAACATGAATTTATGTGAAGTCATCAGCAGCTCCTGAAGCTGTTAAAGCAGAAGCTCCGCCTCCTTTCTGAGGCGAACACACGGACAGAATCCGGCAGAACTTTGCTGACAGTCGAGCCTGAAACGGTTCTGATCCGAGAGGAACCGACAGGAAGACGTTTTCTCTGTGTTCTTATCCAAACTCTTTATGCAGATCAGTCACGTTTCCTTTAGTTCTTATTTGATAAAGAATGTAGAGAAGTCACCTAAAAGCTGAACTACTTTATATATGTACACAAAATATCATTATCTGGTATGACGCAGGTGTGAAATATATTTGTTTTACTTTAAATATGTATATATATGAAGATATAGATAAAAAATCATGGATGTTTGAGGTTTTTAAAGCTCTTCTGAAGTCGAGGAAAACCCTCCATGCTTTTATTTTGTAGCCGCTCTGCTGCAGATCAGCTGTGATGGTTTTCTGAAGGACCTCCTGAGTCCAGCAGGAGACGCAGCTCCAGAAATAAGGAGGTTTATGAATCTGGAAAACCTTCAGCATCGTCTTCTCCTGAACAGATTACCAAACTTTACCAAAAGATTTCTCCTTGAACTTCAAAATATTTAGAAAATACTGAAAATCTGTGGAAAAAGCAGCAGGCTCACGGCTGATCTCAGTTTGAGGTTGATTTTTAAATGAGTAGAATCGTGATTTATTACCGTCATGACAAGCAGATTTGATACTGATCTCCTGCAATCTGACTTTATTTTTTGAGAGATAAAATCTATTAAAATAAGAAATCTTACTTTAGCACAGAATAATCAGGTCAGACCTCTGGAGGTTCATAACTTTTACCCAGATCTGAGTCAGTCGGCTGATTACAGTTATTAAGATTAGACTGAAAGTTCAGACATAATTATGAGAAAACTTCACCCGAAAACTGCGTCTACACTAGAGGAGTCCTGTCCAAGCGTCAAATCTTCTCATCAGAAGTGTTCATCGGTGGTGAAGCTGACCTGAAAGAACTCAAAGGTTCTTGACCTCTTTCTTCTTCTACAGTTGAGCGCTCTTGTTCCTCATTAGGAAGTTATTCGATCTGAACTACAGCTGGTCAGAAGATGAGCTTCACGGCTTCATGACGTCACCAGTGGACCGTCGCGGTGAGTCATCCATGACTCTGCTGGGGACTGTTTGAGGACACTACAGTCAATCCAGCTTCAGCTTCTCAAATTTAGCATTAAATCCTGATTTTGACCTTCATTCATTCATTCATTCTCTCCAACTGGCCAACATCTTTATCCAGAAGGTGGTCCTTCTGGTTCTTAAATAAGTTTTCTTCAGTCCTGAAAATGAGCTGCAGGTTCAAGTCCTGAGAGTTGCTCCTCCTGAGTTGAGGGAGTTTGGTTTCTCCAGTCCAGACTTCAGGCTGGTTTCTCAGAGCTGCACAGACTCGATCCTCTTGTTCATGAGGTTGAAGACAGTGAAATAACTGGATATTTGGTGTTTGTTGGAGATTATTTTCAGTTTCTCAGACATCAGCCAGATGAAGCCTGTGGAAGTTGTTGTCTGAGAGTCTTTTGTCGTCCTCTTGGATCCGTGTGTGACCTTAGTGAAGGTTCAGTCGGGTTCTGAGGGCAGTTTTCCTGCTGCTGAAGAGTTTCTGAGGGAGTTGGATCGTCTCCTGTCCTGTAGTCCTGCTGTTCGTCCTTTTTATCTTCTCTGGTGAAACTGATTTCTGTGTCCATTACACAGCACAGGTTTTTCTCTTTAAAGTGTTCCTCTGTGGGTGAATGTATGTCTATATGTAGATCCAGGAGTTGAGATGGCTTTGAGATGCTCTCTAGCAAACTTAAGACGGCCGGCACATGTTCTGGCTGTAGCAGGAGGACACGTCTGCCTCTGCAGGGTTCGAGTCCCGGCATAGTGGCGTAGTGTGTTACTCATGGTACCCTTTGGTACTTTGGTCCCAGATTCTCAGTTTGTCTTGTATGTCTACCATTTCCTAATCATTGATCTCTTCACACCAAGCTGCTTATTGTAGATTCAGGTCAACAATTGGCTGTCTGGTGTCCTTCGACAGCTCTTTGGTGGAGTTTGATTTGTTGAGGGTGTGGACAGGTGTTTTTTAGAAGGATTACCAGTTCAAACAGGTGCATCAATGGAGGTAACGAGTGGAGGAAGGAGGAAGTTACAGGTCTGAGAGACAGAAATCTCGCTTGTTTTTTAGGGTGACCAAATACTTGTTTTCCACCATCATTTAAAAGTTAAAGTTAAAGTCCCACTATTTGTCACGCACCTAAGTGTGTGAAATTTGTTCTCCGCATTTGACCCATCCCCTGGGGGAGCGGTGAGCTGCAGACACAGCCGCGCTCGGGAACCATTTGGTGGTTTAACCCCCCAGTCCAACTCCTTAATGCTGAGTGTCAAGCAGGGAGGCACTGGGTCCCATTTTTAGAGTCATTGGTATGACTCAGCCGGGATTTGAACCCACGACCTTCCAATCTCAGGGCGGACACTCTACCACAAGGCCACTGAGCTGGTTTATTTGAAGTCCAGGTTTACAAATAAATTCTGGACTTCTTTCTCATAGTTGAGGTAGTATATCTATGATGAAAATTACAGCCTCTCTCGTGTTTTTCAGTGGGAGAACTTGCACAGTTGGAGGCTGACGAGACATATTTTTGCTGCACTTTACATTTATTCAGATTAGTTGAATGTATTTCCTTGTATTGACAGTTGTCTTAAAGGCCACGGCGCTCCGTAAACTTCAGGAAAGAGGACAGAAAGTGACTCCTCTGAAGGCAGAAAGGAACATCTTTGTCTGAAGCGTTGGGCGGCGCAGCGGGCACATGCTTGTTCATGTCTGAAGGAAATGAGTGAGAAAAGAAAGGCCTCCGTGTGTGTGGTGGAAGTGTGAGGCTGCAGAGAGAAACAGCCCTGCAGGACATGAACCTGCTACAGTGGAGTTATGTAGGAGTATGCTGGATATCACAGAAAACCAACAGTGTGTGTGTGTGTGTAGAGGCGGTGTAATGTCTTTGTTCTACAGCGATCACACATTAGCAGACAACACCAGATGGTGGGCTAACAGAAGGAGGGGAGAGGATCACTCCATCATTGGACCGTCGCTCCGCTGCTTTCTCTCCGTTTAAGAACGAACGAAAGAAAGAAAGAAAGAGAGAAAGAAAGAGTGGTTCGAGTGAAAAACAAAGAGATAATTCTCAAAGAGAAGCAGATCTGATGGAAGTTTAAAACTGTGGAGACACTTTTTAATGATGTGTTTTTCTGCGGCTGATCTCCGTTTGTCTGAGAATTTACTGAAAATCCAACCGACTAAACACAAACTGCAGTTTCAGCTTTAAGCTCTTAAACCCCAAAACCAAAAAAAGGAGTTTATTGTGAGGATGAAAAGTTAAACCAACAGGAAATCCTCAACAAGTCCGTGTTTTAGAGTAAATATGAACGTGGATGACGGTGGATCCGTTCTCATGGAAAAGATCGGATGAAGGTGAAACTGGAATGTTGTTTGTGTTTCATTAGGGAGAGAAACTGAAAAGAAAAAACCTTATGAGATTAAAAATAAAATACATCCAACATCTGAATTTGGTTTGAATGTCTTCTAAAAGTGTCGGAGTATTTCTTAAAATCTTATGAAACAATCTATGACCATCTTGATCTTTAACACAAACATTCAGTTAAGGTTTGAATCTGCTTTCGTTGACAAATCTAACCTGAACAAAGATCAGAACCAAACAAACCTGATTCCAGCTGAAAGTGAGTCGTGGTTCAGTCCAGCTACAGGCTGAATTTAACCGTAGACGGGCAGTACTCTTCTTATCAATGCTTTTCCATAACTTTTCCATGAATTTCCAAAACTAAAACTAATTTCAAACTATTGTAGTTGATGCCGCTCACTCAAACTCAGACGTGTGTTAGTACTAGTGCTCTAGTACTAGTACTGTAGTACTAGTGCTGTGGTACTAGTGCTGTAATACTAGTGCTGTAGTACTAGTGCTGTAGTACTAGTACTGTAGTACTAGTACTGTCATGCCATTGGTATTTCTGTACAATTAATTATGACCTATAATTAATTGATCTAATGAGTCTATTTTTAATCAAACATATTTGCAGTGAAAAGCCTCATTTTAAGGTATTCTCATTTGAGTTATAATTAAAAAGTGTCTTTATGAATCTTTTTATAATAACAGTTGTCCAGCCTTTAAATTCAGAAAAAAATTATGGATAAAATCATAAAATATTTCTCATGTCGAAGGACTTGGACCAAAGTCCTCATCGTTCGTGTTTCTGGTGTTAATGCGTTTCAGGGTCTTTCTTTAGTCACAGTCGATGCTTCTCCTTGAAAAGCCATCATCCATGTCCAAAGTTGTAACTTTTCCAAAACTTTGCAGAAGCTTTCATTTTTCAGAAACGTTTCAAGAACCTAGAAATTGCACTTTCAAAGTCCAAAATGTTTCCAGGTTTTTCATGAACCCTGCAGAGTAAAGCGGACTGAAGTGTCACTTCAATGAAAGTTTCCAGCTTTAAAGGAGAATATAAACAAGTGAGCAGATGTTCTGGAGAACGTCTGAGAACTCAGAACAGCTGGAACAGAGGAACCAGAAGAAGTGTAAAACCAAAAGGCTCTTAAGTTAGCTTCACCACTTTCACATGATTCACTTCTTCAGCTTTTGGCAAAAAAAACCAAACAAACAGTTTTTTGGTCCAGGTTGTTGGTCAGTAAAGAATCTTTGAACTTTTTTTTCAGTTATTTGATTTATGAACTCAAGGAAACTTTTAGCCTTAACTGAACACATTTGGTGTATTTGTATCTTGTTTGGTTCTGACTTGTTTGTTGCTAAATTTCAAACTAGATTTTTTTTTATCGTCTCTTGATTTTGTTTTAACTTGGTGGCATCACTTCAACCACAGGTCCAAATGTTAAACACTGATATCTACCAGCATGTGTTTACAGTCCCATTCTGATCATCTTTATCTGTTTTTAAGGCTTCCCAGTGGATTTTTAATGACGATGAAGCCATTTTCACCCAAAATCTAAACATAAATGTCACTTTCTACGACATAGTTTCTGCAGAGCGGCAGGAGTTCATTAGAAATTCCCCCCTGAGTTGTGCTGCTGGGGCAGTAACTCTGACTTTCTCCCATTTGCTTGCAGCTCCTCACATCCCCAGCTCGGGGATATACTGTCACAAATATGATGTCCAAGGTTAGTTTTTCATCTACTCCTGATTTCCAACAATCAGAATAAAGAAATCCTCATATTTACATTTTTTAGTTTAATTTTCTTCATAGATGTCCCCCATAATCAGAAAAAAACACCACAAGAAGAGGTTAAAAAACACCAAAAACTTGAACAAAATCTGGATATTGGCCAAACATCTACGATGGGTTTGATCCACTCAAGTGTAAAGTGAGCAGACTGAATAACAGAAGGAGTTTTTGTTTACGGTCAAGTCGAACAGAACCGAGTTCAAACCGAAACCAGAGTGACTGAAACCAAACGGCTCTAAAACCGGACAGAGACGATGACCCATGTGGTGCAGGAGGAGGAGCTTAAATAACGTTTCTAAAGACACCTACAGACTTCATGGAAGAAACTCTGAACGTAAGGTAATTTGATTACTCTCCACTTCCTGCCTGCTGTAACAGAACTTCCTGTGCGGCTCGGGGTCAGACGCGTGCTGGCAGCTGCTGAGGAAACATCCGTCGACAGCAGAGGAGAGGCTGAAGGAGGAGAAATGGAGCAGATGGGAAACATCAGCCCCTGGTGGGAGGGGCCAAGAGAGGAAGGACCAGATCACAATAATCCTACAAAATAAGAGCGTTTTATAGAAACTGGACTTTAAGTGACAGAAGATCCAAACTTTAGAGGAGAAGAACAGTTTGAAGAGTCGACAGCAGAGAGTCGAACAGAAGAACACAGAGAGGAGATCAGCGGGAACAATCAAGTTTATTCAGAATGACAGCAGTCAAAAGTACTGTAGCTGTATAACGAGATGACAACAAACTGGAAGAAGTTTATATATCATTAAAACCACAATCCCCTCTGCTGGCTCTCTCAGGTGAGGTGTGCACAGGTGAGCGCTCCGGCTGACTGCTGGAGGTCGGTTCTTACCATCTCTCTGGGCAGGAAGCCGTCCTCCTGCCGTAACACGCCCAGCGACACCGTCTCCCCCTGGCGTGTGCTGCGTAACATGCACACCAGCTCCTCCTGGCCCACGCCTGTGATGTCCACGCCGTTCACCTGCACGCACACACACAAGCTGAGGCGTCCGCCGCCGCCCACAGTGACCGATCAGAGGGTCAGCTGATCACCTCCAGGATCCGGTCTCCGGACTGAAGGCGCCCGTCTTTGACTGCAGCTCCGCGGGGCAGAATGTTCTTGACCAGGATCGGACCCGGACCGTGCACCGAAGAATCTCTGGTTACCACGGTGAATCCAAGACCCTCCGGACCTGAACACACCAACGACACAATAAAGACGGCGCTTAAGGCAAAACTCGCTCTCTGGGGGATCTGTAAGACCCTGAAGCAGAGAAAGCCTCGTCTGACCCATCAAAGAGCAAAACCACTAAAGAACGGGTCAGGAGCTGGAAGCTTTTCTGACAGAAATGGTTGTCTCTGGTGGTCGTGGTTCCAGCTGTGGGCAGGAAGGATCTCCTGCAGAGGTCAGAGCTCCAGCAGGTCTGAAGACTCTGTAGTCGAGTTACAGCGTTAGGAAGAGGAGGATCAGCCTCCAGGTCTCCTGCTCTGCTGCTCCTTCAACAGGTTCCTGCAGATCTGACTTTCCACAGACTCACAGAGCTTCTTCCTGCTGCTGCATGGAAACTGAATCAGTTTGAGGTCAAGTTTTCATCTCCACCACCTCAATGTTTGACTTGCTGCTCCCAAACAGGTCAACAGGTGTAGGAGGGTGGACAGAAATGAGCTCCAGGTGAGACAGAGGGGCAGCAGAGGCTGACGATGTAAACAGCCCCCGACCCACTTCTGGTGGCTCGCCTGACTCATGAGATTTGGGTCGCAACTCTAGTCTCATTAATCGCGACTCACAACCTGTGAGTGACGACAATATTTATGTCACGATTTGAATTGTGCCCCACGAGATTTGAGCCGGAACTCACAAGACTTTCGTTGCGACCCAAAAGATTTTGTTTCGCAACGATTTAAGCTGCGACAAGATTTGAGTTGCAACTCACGAGATTTGAGTCGTGACTCACGACATTTGTGTTAAGATTTGAGTCACGACCAACGAGATTTGACTCAAATCTTGACACAAATCTCGTGAGCTGCGACTCAAATCTTGTGAGTTGTGACACATGAGATTTGAATTGTTACCCAAGAAATTTGAGTTGCAACAAGATTCGCGTCGCAACTCAAGATATTTGTTTTGTGACCCACGAGATTTGAGTCACGACTTAAGTGATTTGAATCAAAAACCCACGAGATTTGAGCTGCGACAGGATTTGAGTTGCCACCCATGAAATTCAAGTTGTGACCCACGAGATTTGAGTCGTGACTCAAAAGACTGGAATCGCGAGCCACGAAATTTTTGTCCCGACTTAGAAAATCTGAGTCGCAACAAGATCTGAGTTGCGAACAACGAGATTTGAGTCAGGACTCTTGAGATTCGAGTCGCAACTCACGAGTCGTGAGTCAGGTGAGCCTTGTTGGAAGCATCTGCTGTCTCCAAAAGGAGGGGCAGGTGGAACGACTGAAGTGAAGAAACTGCAGAGAACGTTCTGGAAAAGGAGGTGCAGAGAAGGCCAGCAGGAGAAAGTGAGAGCAGACGTGTTCATGAACAGGAGAACAAAAAGGCCACACAGTGCCGGGGGAGTGGGGGGGCCGGTGGCATTTTTTATAGACATCATTAAGTCCGGTCTCCTTAGCAGAGCCGAGTCAGCAGTTCGGTCCGGTATGAATTCATATCAGCAGAAATGAACGGATCAATAAAGACCTAATAGACCCTGAAAAGGGAAGAAGGAAAATGGAGGAGGAGAAGAGGAGGAGTCAGCCCGGAGGAGCAAAGAAGGAAGCATCACGGAAATGAGAGTGAGCGTGAGCGGCGTGATGAATCTTCATCCAAACCAGAACCAGATCAGACGTCAGGAATGAAAGAAAACAGAGAAAACCATCTGTGATCTGAGCGTGCTCAGTTTGATTCAGGTGCTCCTCACCTTTGGTTAAGTCGATCCTCAGTCTCCGTCCTCCTCTCTTATTGGCCACCATGCTGGAGAAGGCGGGGCTCATCCTCAGAAGGGGGCTCTCGCTTCTTCCTTTAGGGGTCTGGACGGGAAACATGAAGCGTTCAGGACGCTTTAATACAAATGCAGTGAAGAAAAGGGTTTAAAATGGTTAAAAACCCACGAGAGACTATTCTTTGGAGTTCAGAAACAGTCACATGACCTTCCTGTGTTTAGAACCGTCTTTGCACGACCTCTGTGGACGTGAGGTCATGAGATGTGGAACCAAAAGTTAGGATATGAAAGGTTGCAGGTACCTGAGAGCTTAGAATGTTTTTACCTAAAATCTGAACAAATCCTCTAAAGTTCTGCTGTTTCCAGGATCCCTGCAGGGATAATAATAATAATAATGCAAAAATAAAAAGCGTTCACGTCCAGGAAAAAGTGCAGCTCAGAGAAATGTTTATGAAACAGTGCATAAAACGGAGTTATTGATGGACAAACTTATTTTTAACAATAAGATACTCAGCTGTTGCTAAGTAACTGCTCCCTCTGTGCCAGCTGTTTTTCAAATGTCACGTAACCATGGCGATGCTGGAGACACTTCCATGTGTTTATCAGACTCTGCACTTTGAGGAAATGTTTGCAAAGAAAGTTGAAGAAATCCAGAGGAAGGAAAATTATTCATTAACTTAAACATTGGTACTTTTTAGCATTTGCTGACGTGCGTGACTAAAGACGGTTTTAACAGTGACTCATTCACTGATTAACATAAGTAACACCAACAATAAACGATTGAAAAGCCTGCAGTCCAAACGGAGCACAGCGGTACATTAGGGTCCAGTTGGTCTCGCTAGCAGGGCTGTGAGGAGCAGAACAATGCTCTTTGTGGACGGACTTCTCATAGGAGCTGAAGCCAAAGAGCAGAACTCCTGTGAAGTCCTCCGAGCCCCCACAGAGAGGAAGAGATGAAGGCTCAGAGCGGACTGAGGAGGAGGAGGAGGAGGATCTTTTCACCACAGTTGGTGATGCTGTTTGTGACAGTCGGACCAGAACATCTGCCAAGTCCCCCGGCTGCCCTCTGCACCACAGCCACAATAAAGCTTTGAGGCATCACACCACCGGGATGGAGGAATTCTAAGAAACAGGTTTTTCCTGAAGCTTGAACCACAGCTGAACACAGAAAGTCCAAGATGACGGAGCAGCAGAAAGCAGACAGACTGAACACTGCAAAACCACAAAACAAAGAAAAAACAAGTTGTTCGGTTTAGATTTTAGCATTAATATCAAAATAAAACTTGATGTAAAACCAAACCAACTTTTCTGTTTTAATATATCTCGTTGAGTCATTCAATCTTGAAAAGATCTGATTCTAAATATTATAATATAATAAAACAAAGTTTTCATTTCTATTGTAAAACGTTTCATTCCTGAAGTTTTATTTGTGAAATATGATAAATAATTGTTTCAAACAGATTTGATGGATTTATGAAAACAGAAAAATTTGATTCACAGTAGAAATGAATTTAACTAAAGCACAACAGAAATAAAACAAACAAACATTTACTCATCATTTTAAAACAAATTCCTCTCAATGTGTAATTCTAGTCTTTCTTCAGAAATAAGGAGAGTAGGACTGTTAAATAAGATATTTTGGGGGTAAAAAGTGTATAAATTTACCTAAAGCTTTTTCTTGAGCAGTCCTCGTTTATTTTAAGATATAATATTATAATTACCAGTAAAGAGACCTAAATTTAAGCTCATTTCAGGATTTACTTTTGTCTTCAAAGGCATTACAGGTAGTTTAAGGAAATCTTAACAAGACAAAGTTCTGTTGGCAGATCTTTTTTACTTATAACAATAAAAAAACGTCTTGTATTCTGTATTTTTTTGTAGAGCCGGTCCAGACGGAGTTCATCTGAAGAACAAACAGAACCAGGTCTGCAGGCCTCTATCCACAGAACCAGAACCTTTTTCAGAGTCACACAGCAGGAACAGAGACAAAGACAGGATCGTTTGAACTCTTCAGGCACTTTGACACCACGAGCTCAGATGAAGAGCTTCATGACACCACGAGGAAACAGCTCCTGAATATCTGAAGACTTTGATGGATTTTAAGAGAATCCAAAAAAGTCTCAACAATCAACACAGAGGAAGAGGAGCAGTAAAGACTATAGGGTGTAAACAATGATGAAACTTCAATCGTCAAACAATCTCATTTCAATAACTTTGTCATTGAATTTTTCTAAGCGTCATCGTCTAATCTTTGCTTTCTAATCTGCTTCTTTAATATGGTGATGAAGAAGGAAACTCTTACTGCGGGTTCAGGAGTGTTGGGTTCCTCCGTTTGCCGTGAGGTCAGATTCTCGGGGGGCTTAAAGGCGGGCTTGGCCTTGACGGGCGGTGGGGGGTCTTTGGCCTTGGCAGGACCGGAGCTGGTCAGAGACAGCTGACCGATCAGACTCCTCTCATATCGATCTTTGCTGGAGGGGGGCACCACTTCCAGAAAGATGACTTGGGAGCGCATGGCCTGACGGAAGGCGTCCTGAGCTCTGGAGGAGAGGACGGAAACGTGACACCAAAGTCAGACAGGAAAGAGATTTCTGTTCCATAAAAGTAATCACAATGACCTGCAGAGTGCAGCTATAAATCTCCGACTAGAGGAGGTCATTAAAGAGGCCGCATAACTTCATTAGGACAAGAATGGAAAAAGATGCAGCGGTTAAATCAGATTACACATGAAAAACTTTCACTGAAAAAACATCAAAACTATAAATGATTTGGAAAAGTTTGTTTTCTACATCTCTGCTAAAGTGAGAACCACTAAAGTTAGAAACCACAAGCGCCGTTCAGAAGGTTATTACCGTCTGACGACCTAATAGAAGATCATTGTGCAGAAATGAGATTATTTCAGATCACGCCGGAGGGAGCAGTGTGCCAGCACTGATCACTGAACACCATCACTCACCACAAATAACCCACACAGTAAACCCACTTTATTAAGCTTTGATTGGATTACACTGCTATTGTTCTCCCCATAGATCATGAGGAGATGAAGTATCCATAACACTGAGAACAGAATCATGGATCCAGTAGAAAACTGATTCTACTCTCTACTTTACTATCAATAGAAACCCTCCATAAATAGAAATTTAACTTAATTAATTTCTATGTATTAGTTAATCTGATCAAAGTCATACAGTCTGTGGTACCTGAGTAAGAAACCTCCAGTGAGTGAGGAGATTGAGAACAAATCAAGAATGAATAAAGTCCGGATCCAGAGCAGATCAAGTGCCAAACATCCAGAGCTGATCCACAATGAATCTAGCGCAGATCAAGAATCAAATCAAATCAAGCTTTATTGATAAAAACACTTTTTATGAACTCCAAGGCTCTAAAGTCTGCAGGGATAGTTTATCAAGTGTGGATCACATGCAATTCAAGTGCAGATTAAGAATGGATCGAGTGTAGATCATGAGTAGATCAAGTGTGGATCAAGTCCAAATCAGGTGTGATCAAATGGAGACGAAGTGATCAAGCGTTGATCAAGTGCATATTAAGTGCAGATCAAGGGTAGATCGAGTGTGGATAAAAGAGTAGATCAAGAGTAGATCAAGCATAGATCAAGTGTGATCTAGTGCAGATCAATGGTAGATCGGGTATGATTAAGTGCAGATCAAGAGTAGATCAAGGGTAGATCAAGTGTAGACAAATAGATCAAGAATAGATCGCGCGAAGGTGCTTTATAAATGAATAAATGAAATGAAATGAAAGGAAGATCAAGTGTGATCAGGTAAAGATCAAGAGCAGATCAAGTGTGATCAGGTACTGATCAAGAGTGAGTGCAGATCAAGAATAGATCAAGTGTGATCGAGTTCAGATCAAATACAGATGAAGAATGGATCAAGAGTGGATCGAGAGTGGATTAACATTGGATTGAGGTTGCAGACAAAGTTTTTCTGGAAATCAGCTAAAGCAGCTTAAATGTAATTTACTAAATTAAAAAAGGATCTTCTAAGACATCAGAGGAAAACTAGTTCTATTTACTGTTGTCGTAATCATGTTCGTCAAAGAGTTTTGATCAATTTGACCCAAACTTTTTAGAGGATTCCAGTTCTATCCGTTCTTTTGACCATCAATGAGTCTATGGATGAATTAGAACAACATGGAAAACAACTGAAAAACTACACTGAAAGGAACTGGTTATCACTGCAAATAAAACAGCAAAACAAACCAGATCCCAGGAGTGAACTGGTTTCATCAAGCAGAAGAAATGCTGAGAAACTTGAGAGAATGTCAGGATGGTTCTGGACTGAAGGTTTCTACCTCAGATTGCAGAGCGTGCAAACACCACACGGATCAGAACCAGCCCTCCCTCTCACAGTGAGGAGAGTGCTGACCACTACCCCACTATACAACTACTGCGCTCAGATGTAATGAAAGAGGAAACCAGAAGAGTGTCTGCTTGGATATCAGTGGGAGGACACTCACTGGCTGAAGGTTTTGTCCATCAGGTCAGTGTTGTTGATTCTGACGATGCACTCGTCCTCTTCAAGCAGACCTTCTTTTCTGGAGCGGCTGTTCTCCTCCACGCCGCGGATATAAAGGCCCAGGAACCTGACGACATGTTTGTTATCAGAATGTGTTATCAGACACACAGATAAATGAAAATAGAAGTGATAGAGAAGACGAGCTGCTGATTCAAAGCTGGAATCTTTGTGTTTTGTGAACATAGAGCTCATGCTGAAGCACAGATCCAGCACAGAGCGGTGAGGAGAAGCTGGAATCAGACCTTCACGCCTCTCCTCGGCCAGCCCGCCGCTTGCTCTCGTGTGTTTGTTCAGGAACTCACCGTCCGCTGAGCGAGGAGCAGTATGGAACCACGTGGATCCCCAGAGGACTGTCATCTCCCAGGACCTCCACCGTTCTGGTCAGGCTGCACACAAACCTTCATTTCAGACACACAAAGCCTTTCTGGCCTAAAAGGAGATTCTTCCGGGGACTGCAGCGTAAACACGGGGAACGCCAACGCTCGGAGTTCACTCAGCAGTGATGTGCTTTCTAAACACGCCTTTGTGCCGCTCCTCTCGGCGGGTTCGCTCTTCCTCTCCATCTCTGAGCGTCTCTGTGGTTTGGATTACTGGAGTGTATCTGCTCCCCATTCTGTCAGAGTTTGAATGTGCACGCTGAAGTCTTTGTTTGTTTGATTAGTTTATCTATCAGAGCGCAGCCATTAATCCTCCGGCGACCTTCCTCTGCTCGCTCAGACGTCGTTTCCTGCTAAGTTCGTCTGAAAGCGGCGTCGAGTCTGTCTCGCTGAGCGTTCGCTCATTTGATGCCTCTTTGTTTCAGCGCCATCCTTCCTTCATCACATTCACAGGGACTGATGGGAGGACAGATGCTGATGAACTCCGGGGGGGGGGGGTTGAAATGCAGAAAAAAAGTGACTTTTTTTTTAAAAAGACAATATGTTTTAAAAAAAAAAGCTTTTTCTTAACTGCGTAAACTCCAGAGTGAGGCTCAGGAGTGAACACTGGCCCACATTTACCTCAAAGTAAAGCTCTGCAAACAGGAGTCTATGTTTAGTGTAATTAATGACTGATTGGTTTGGGGGGGTGGTATCAATTTATTTTATTTTCTTCCTTCACCTTGAATTTTTTGCACATTTTAATGTGTCTTCTAATTGCACCGTAATGCGTGATTCTCAGAGTTGTAATAACAATTAGTGCTGTTGTGCTATTCTTTTTTGTGTGCAATTATTTAATTAATCAATTTTAATTGTGATATTTTTAACCAAAATATTTTTATGACCACAGTAAGACATTGGATCACAATAAAAAAGGAGCTTGAAGAAGTTTTCCTAATATAACAGACTTCCAACCTTCACTTTCACACCAACAAGGGAGATTTTTTTATTGAATCTCCGCCACTCTTTAATGTGTTCTTGCTAAACCTATTTGTTTTTATGATATATTTTCTTTATTGCAAGTTATTGAAGTTATAAACTGGCCAATCTGATGCTTGAATAGGACTATTTGGAGCCCGATGGCCCCAACACAAACATCTGTATCTTTTGATTGACAGATTCTCTGACCAATCACTGCTTACTAACGTCTCTGGTCCCAAAATGGTGAAATCGGTGAACATCTGCACTGCGACTGAACTGACTTCATTTTGTTGGAACCCAAGTTAACAGCCTTGGTTTGTCCTTCTCTATGTCAGTGGAGTAATGTCACAGTTTTATCCAGCCGAGTTCTAATGGTGAATTACAACGGAGTATTAGGGCCAACAAAAAAAAGGAATATTAGGAAATTTAATCTTGTAGATTTACAACTTTTAATGTAAAAATATTTCTTTCTCGTTATTTTACAAGATTAGAAGTCAGAAATTTAGCCTATGACTTTTAATCTTGTACATTTACGACTTTATTCTCGCAATTTAACAGTTACGACTTTTTTACTTTTTCTCGTTAATTTAAGAATAAAAGTCGTAAATTATAAGATTAAGTCACAAATTTACTGGATTAAAAGTTGTAAATTTACTTGATTAAAAATTTGTTAATTTACTAGATTTAAAGTAGTTAATTTACAAGATTAAAAATCGTAAATTACAAGATTAAGTTACAAATTTACTAGATTAAAAATCGTAACTTTACTAGATCAAAAATTTGTTAATTTACTAGATTTGAAGTTGTAAATTTAGTCTATGACTTTTAATCTCGTAAATTTACAATTTATTTCTCGCAATGCAACAGTTACGACTTCCTTTTTTTTCTCATAAATTTACAAGGATAATAATCGTAAATTTACTAAAGTAAACCTTTGTTAATTTACAAGATTACGTCGTAAATTTATTAGATTAAAAGTCGTAAATTTACTAGATTAAAAATCATAAATTTACTAGATTAAAAGTAATTAATTTACAATATTTAAAACGTTAATTTACAACATTACAAGTCTCAAATCTACTAGATTAAAAGTTGTTGTTTCTTCTTTTTTCCTGACTCAGGCTTTTCTAGCTTCCGTGAAGGTCCAAAGCGTTTTGAACTCACAGACCCATTCAACACTGATGGCGGTTCCGCGGCCAAACACTGGCGCCAATCTTCCACCAGAGGCAGTGTGGGGTTCAGTGTCTTCCCCAAGGACACTTTGACACATGGAATCAAGGTGGGAATTAAACCTGCAATCATCGGATCAGAGGTCGACCGCTATACCGCTGCACCACGGGCGCCATATACAACATTTATGCTAGTAAACAGTTGGACCTTTATTTTTTATATTTCAGAACGTGAGAATAGTTGTGGGTTAAAAAGCTACATGCTAATTTGTCTGTAACTAATTAATCACGATCGACTCGATAATTTGACACCTCTATCAACAATTAACTTCATCACAAAGGGACCAATAACGTTGATTTTATCTTGTAAAAAACTAAAGGACAAAGTTCTGCTGGAGGTTTTCTTCCTGTTCTTATAGTTTTCTTTTGCATTCTTATGGGATAATTAGAGCAGGAAGTCTTTAACACTAGAATTCCTAAGCCTGCGCAAATTTGCGCAGGGAAGAGTCCCCCCCCTTTAGTCCGAGAGCCCATTGTTGTGTCATGGTG
>NC_050532.1:27638261-27657074 GCF_002922805.2 Oryzias melastigma | reverse complement strand
CCACTCGACCGTCTAGTGGCGGAATCTGGAATGCATGTCAAACTTAAATTTAAACATGACATTCTGTATTGCAAAATCAGGAAGTCATGGTTTAAAAGCATCAAAAATGGAACAACCCCCCCCCCCTCCTCCACCCCCCCATGTCACCAGTTTTTCATTTATTGTGTTTGTCTGTGTTACAAATACTTCTTTCACCTGCAAATTCAAACCTTACAATCTGCATTGCGAAATCAGGAAGTCATTGTTGTTGGTTTAAGGTGATCACCACAACACTACTTTGAGAAGGGGAGCGGGGCATTGCAGCAGAAGCTGAAAGTTCCAGGGATTCTAGTGTTAATCTGTTGGTCACTTCTATAGATTAACATTTATTAACCATTAGGAGAGTCTGACCTTATTGGAAAAACCTGGACTGGAATAAACTCTGCAAAAAATGGAATTAATTGGAATAAAATAAATCTTTTATCTTGGTTTACTTTTTTGTTTTTTGTGGAATAGTTTTGTCGTGAATTATAACATAGAGCTAAAGTAAATCTCAGAACTGAAAGGTCTGAATCTACCGCGTGACCACTATAACAGGGTCACAGGTTTTCTGAGCAGCTGCCCCGTAAATACTGCACGCAGAGTTTGCAGAATACTGTGCAACAGTACATAATTATGACCCATTATAATACTGTTAATAGTTCTGGGTATTTGCATTTTGCCAACTGTTGGAATAAAAGAGGAAGACTGAGCAGAAAAGATGAGATTTTGAGGGAAAAATGAGGGAGGATGAAATGAGGGAGGATGTGCTGAATTAATTAGACAAGACTAATGAAAAGAATGAATATGAAAAGGAAAACAGCCTCCCCCCACCCCCCACCACTGTTCCTCTGATCTCTTACACTCAATCTACAACACAAACAAACAGAACCGAGGCCGAGCTCTATTTGCATTCACCGCTTCCAGAAAGAGGGGAGCGCAGACTGAAGTGGGGTGGAGAGAGATACAAAAAGAGCGGAGACTTGAGAGGAGAGAGCGAGCGACCCCGACAAATGAAAGGGTCTTAGAGGGGGGGGCAGAGAGACGAGGAGAGCAGGTGTCCTCTTTATCCAGCTGCCACTTCACTGATCCTGACGGAGAAAGACGGAAACACGGCGCATCATCTTTTCATTTCTTTATTCGTCCGTCCATTCCACTTCTTCAGAGACGTCAGCGCCGCAGAATGGATCAGATATGAGAGTAGTGGAGCCACAAACGACTATTTTAATAGTCCACTAATCACTGATTATATTTTCAGATTAGTCGACTAATCGGGTCATGCGCAAACTGGATGTAAAGCATCTTAACCATCATTAGCTTTGAACTAACAAAAAACTGGATATATATATAATTACCGCAGATAAGTGTGAATGCTGTAAGCTGAATTTGGCCGCTGAAAATTCTGAAATTGATAGCTGAAAACGCTTAGGCTAAAAGCGGAAAACGCTAAAGCTGATAGCCAGCTAAAATATTAGTTAAATACCAAATTAGCCTAAAAAACTGAAAAAATCCTAAATTAGCCAAAACAGCTAAAATATTAGCTAAACTCCAAAATAGCCTAAAGAACCTTAACAAATGCCAAAATTGTCCATAAAGCTAGCAGAGGGCCATTATAACTTTCAACTTTACTACACAACATCGCCATATAATATAAAGTAATGACTAATCGACTATTAAACTAGTCATTGACTAGTTTAATAGTCGATTTGTCATCGATTAGTCGACTAATCATGGCAGCCCAACCTGAGCTGAGCTAATAAAGACACGGATGATGATCCTAAAACAAGAGCTCAGTATTTATTAAAGCCGGGAGCATAAACAGAAACGCGTGCCGGCATCGCGGTCTGGGCGGATCGCGGTCTGGGCGGATCGCGGTCTGGGCGGATCGCGGTCTGGGCGCATCGCGGTCTGGGGGCATCGCGGTCTGGGTGCATCGCGGTGGAGCCGTTCACCTCTTCACCTCCTGACATACACACACAGAAATAGACTGGAAATGCTCTTTCAATAAAGCAGTTGAAGGTAAATCTGTTCCCCCTCTGAGAAGACATTTGATTCAGCCGTAATGAGTTTTCTGGGCGCGTGCGGCGTGGCTATGAAATGATGATGAGCCATTACTGCATTTATTCGTGTAGTTTTGCATTTAAAGGTGCCAGACTCCCACACGGTCACACGCCGCCACGTCTTTTGCTGTTCCAGTATTTATGGCTGCACTCCTCAACTCATTTTGGACTTTTTTTGCAATTTCAAGGATCGTTTCCTCAGCGACCACAAAAACCATTACATCACTTGTACATTACTCACAGAAGAGACGGCTGATATGAGAGCGCAGTGTGTGCATCAGGGGAAAAAAAATGAAAGTGGGCGTTCTAAAAATCTACTTTTACATCTACCTTTATATTCACCGCATGATATCTGCAACACAGAAATGAAACCGGCAATGGTGTCGATGGCTTCCATTTACTTCACTTAGATGTTAATTTAGCTGGAAAAATTGTGCATCACAGTAAGACAACACTCCACTCTAATGATGCTGGACTCTGGAGGAGCAGAAGTTTCCTTTTTTCGTGGTCGCTTCTCTCTGGAGGCGTTTTAGACAAACACCAGATATTAGCTGTATGCGATCATGACTTAAATGGATTGTTATGAGCGTGGTCTTTGTTCAGACTCACCCAGATCACACAGCCATTAACAGAGGTCAGAGTTTTCAGACTGAACATCTCATTGATCAATGATGTAACCACCGCTTTCCTCATATTTACAGCAGACTCTTGTATTAGTCATGCTGTTAACTCTTCTCTCTGGACTCAGACACTTATTCCACCGAGTGGTGTTTATCTATTAAACCCGTCTAACCGGGTCTGAACACACCAGATCACAGGTCCCAAAAGCTCTCTTCAACTAGTTCACTCAACTGGAACAAATAATACTGGAAAAATAATTAAATGATTCTAAATACCTTTGAATTTACATAAATGTTACTTTACAGAACAGATGATGTTCAAAGTGGATCTGAGACACATGTAGGCCCCGCCCAGGTAACACACCTGAGGTCATCTCCGTCTGTCCAGACTTTTGGTGACAGATAGGTGGATGGTTGGGGACATTAGTCTTGAGTTGTCCTACATGCTGGGTAGGATGGAGCTTGGGTGTTAGGGTGGAGTGCCCGATGAGACGCTTATGAGTAACACAAGTGTCAAAGTCAAGGCCCGGGGGCCGGATCCGGCCCTCTGGGTAATTCCATCCGGCCCTCCAGATCATTTTATTATTATCTTGTGCTGATATTTAACTTGTATAATTGTAAAAAAATATATTTTTATGTAGAATAAAATATTTAAAGTTATTTAAGGTTTAAGTTAATTTATTCTGGAATAATATCCTTGCATTTTTCAGTGGCGGGCCGTCAGGGCCTGCAAGGCCTTCTCTGCTGGCCTAAAAATATCTGAATCACAGACTGATATTAATTATTATTTATTTCCGTGAATACGTATTCTATAATTCCAAATGCTCTGTCTTCGTCCTTTCATTGCTGTCTCCCTGGTTGCGCTGCTTCCAGACGTGTATTTTCCTATTTAAGCATTAACCAATCACATTGCAGCACCATTTGTTGCTAGGGTCAAAGAAATCTGCCCGGAGGCCTTCACAATCAGTTCTGAGGGGCCCTGTAGCATAAAATAATTGTCGACCAAACTGTTGCTTCAACCAATCAGATCTGGAGGAGACCACGTGCTAGGCCAGCTGGAAGGCGCACGGAAACGTCATCATTTTCACGCGCTTTGATTGGATAGCTCGCAGCTCGCTCTGGTTCTGCGTTATGTGACGGACACAGGTGCCGAGGAGCGGCGTGTCAGGTTTGAAGATGTTACCAGTGGAAAGCGTCTCATCGTCTGATTTTTGGTGGAAAATGAATGTCTGGGTAAAGTTGTGGCACAGTTTTGTCTGGCACGGGTAAAGGAGTTCCGTGACTCCGCTGAGCGGGAGAGAAGCTGAAATCTACGAGGCCCCTGAACGCACCACGGGCGCGTGCAGCGCAAAATCCTGGCGCGCACTACCGACAATATTATTTTCCAGACACAGACCTTGATCGATCACAAAAACTGATGTTTGTCTCCCTCCTGGACCACGAGAGGCTTCAGGAATACCAGAACATTTCCCGCATGCAGCCTTTTCCAGCTTATCACAGCCCCGGAACACTTTCCATCTGCGAATCGCACGGATTCTGCACGACAGAGTGATTGAAATCTTCTTGAGGATAGAAAGGATGGATTTTGTGTTTAAATAATCTGGATTTTTGGTGAGTAAAATTTTGCTATCTCCCTACATAATATTGAAATTTTATCAGGTTATTTTTATGCTTTTGGTGTGTGTGTGGCAGCTGTACCTGCACTAGAAGTTTAATTGCCATAAAATAGTTAATGAGGATTGGATTGATTCAGACGGAGCACTACTGAAGGCCTAGGTGTGAAATGCACGGCCCGCCACTGGCATTTTTATTATTCATTATTATGTTAAAAATTTACAGATTTAAAGTATTAAAAATTGGTATTCTGCTAGATTTTTAGACTATTTTGGAATTTACTACGATTTTCTAGGCTATTTTGGAGTTTACTAATATTTCAGCGACAAGCTAGCTGTTTTGGCTAATTTAGGATTTTTTTTAAAAGTTTTTTAAACTGTTTTCGATTTAAGCTAATATTTACATGCTAGCTGTTTGGCTAATTTAGGCTCTTCTTCAGTTTTTGTGGGCTATTCTTAAGCTCAGCTATTTGTCAGCTACATGCTAGCTGTTTTGGCTAACCTATTTTTATTTATTTATTTATTTATTTTTCGGTTTTTCCATTGAGAGCCTGTCTTCCCTTCTTTTGAAACATTTCTTAGGGTGTTTGGAAACGGGATGGTCAACTTGGCAGAAGAACTCCTCCCCCCTTGGTTGCTGTATAGTTCCTCTTGATTGAACATTAGACATGTAGGGTTTTTTGGTGGGAGCTAACACCACTCCCAACAGACAGAGGGCGTCCATGCGGAGGGTGAAAGGATTCCTCAGATCATTCAAGTCAACCCAATGATCCACCAAACGAGAAGAAAATACCCTCCATGTTGTAAATCCACCAGCAGCATTACAGTCACTTAACATGAAATGTTTAATGAAACATCTCAAATTGTGTGTTTTCTTAACAAAAACAAAACTATGTTGAATTTATTTACTTGATTAATCAAAGTTAATAATCAATATCACTAAAAGAATCAATAGCTGTAGTCTTAACCTCAATCACTATGATGTATCTTTAAGTTATATCCACTCCTCATTCACTTTGATACACTCAAGCTCAGTCATTACACTAGAACTGTTCCTGATCTTCTGCCCTACAGCTGGTACGGTGGGGGCAGTTGTGTCCCTAGGGTGTTTGGGTTTGGTGGGGCTCTCCACATGGTGAGGGGGGGTCTCTGAGATCTGTCCATACCATGAAGGAGGGCCTCACATTACATCTGCGCTGGGGGGGGGTTATGTCCCTGTGGAGATGATTTTTCCTGTTTTCATGTACCGAGCCACTCTTCCATGTCTTCCATGTTTGACACCCGTCTGTGTGTGAATGTGAGACGGTCTGTCGTCTGTATATACTGCTGAGCGTAGACGTGTGTCAAGGTTATTAGTAGTATAAGACAGTTATCAGTCATTTGTGTGTTAATTTCGCCTCTGGCTCGTTGGAGTCGTGGTGCAGAGGTAGAGCAGTAGACCTCTGATCGGAGGGTCGCAGGTTCAGTTCCTATATGTAAAGGTGCTTTTGAGCAACACACTGAAGATCTTGTTGATCAAGGTTGACGCCGGTGTTTGGCAGTGGAGTTGCCATCAGTGTGTGAATAGGACTATAAAGTACTTTTGGCCTTAAAGCAAAGTGCTAAATAACTATACACCACATGTGTTAAAGTCACGGTTTAAAAGTTTTAAAAATGTAGTTTTAGAGTGTTCAATAAATGTTTATCCTCTTCGACCCGCGACCTAAGGTGTGTGTTGGATTTTGGCTCCTTGTGCGATTGAGTTTGACACTCCTGCTCTACACCATCTACCATAATGATAGAATGAGCCACTCCTACTGACTGTTCTGTGGTTTCTTTGCCTGTTCTGAAACTTTTTATTGATAACGCTGGAATAGCCCTTCCATTTCCTTCTCTCTTACCCCTATTACCCCTAACAATTCACTCTCCAACCTTTTTTCATAGTGTGAAACCTAAAAGGAGATGTATTATAATAGTTTACAGATGGATCCCGACCGAGTCATACCAAAGACTCTAAAAATGGGACCCAGTGCCTCCCTGCTTGGCACTCAGCACTAAGGAGTTGGACTGGGGGGTTAAACCACCAAATGGTTCCTGAGCGCAGCTGTGTCTTCAGCTCACCGCTCCCCCAGGGGATGGGTCAAATGCGGAGAACAAATTTCACACACCTAGGTGCGTGACAAATAGTGGGACTTTAACTTTAACTACAGATGTACGTGGCTTTATTCATGTATATTTTCTACAGAAAGGTGTTGAGGTTTTTTTTGTTCTTCCCAAAGACATTCATTAATTTACATTTTTTCTTGGTTCAGCAAACTCTCAGGGTTTTGTTTGGTTGTGTTTGTAAAAGTCCTTTCTCTGTGTTGAAACCTCGAGTCCATCCTCACGGTGGCACAACCACATTGAGAGAACAGGAACCGCTCTGCGCCCCGGCCCCTAATTAGGCGGTACTCATTAGTGCGAGCATCTTTCGGGCTAACTTGTGCGTCTTTGGAAGCAGCAGATGCCGGCATGTTTGTATGTGTTTATCTGTGTGTGAAGCTCATGCATGTCTATGAGTCCTCATGAGCGACCCTGACCCCCTTTCTGTGTTTTGCAGTGAGCTAATGAAAAAGCTTCCCTGAGAGTCTTGATCTGGTTTAGAAACTAGTTTTAATGAAGAGAAACTGGGACAGAAGCATGCATTAAACTACAGCCTACGCTTACATCAGCATGAAACCAAAACAGACACTGACCTGCCGTTGAAGGAGTGTTTGGCCCCATCAGCGCCTCCGGGCTTCTCCACGGATGGGCCGGCCGTCTGCAGACAGATAAATCATTGGTCCTGTTAGTCAGACCCAACAGTTCAGCTGAGTCATGATTAAAGCCGTCAACATTATCGTGTCTTTAGGGTGTAAACTGGCTGTAACTCAGACTATTGTCATTATGACACATCAATCGCAGGTAAAACAACTGTAGAAAAATTAGTTCATTTATTATTTTAATTGACTTTAGGGATTTAGGTTGTTTTGATCTATTTGAATCTTTGGAAGTTGGACACTGAATTGTAGTACTATGTACTGTATTAAGTCATTCAGTTCATTGTGTCCACACTTTATTATTGATGCTTTCAGTATGTTTTAATGCAGATTTCTGAACCGTTTCATATACAGAGTTATTATGATTCAATCACTGCCGACTTCAAAAAGGCTGTAACCCTTCTGCTCTCCTTGGCTTGTTTACTTTAAAAGTGGGGTCATCTGGACCCCACAAGACAGTGCATGGGACTGTTTTTATCATTGATTTTTGAGTTTCAATGTCCATGGCAGACATTAAAATCCTGTCCACCTTTGTCCACATTTGTCATGGAAGGAATCCCACATCAATATGTGGGCGGAGTCATCTGGACCTCAAAGAGAGCGGAAGGGTTAAAGCCCCCCTATTATTTAAAAAAAAAGATCCCAGTAATGTTTTAATGATGATTATGAAGTTTCTAACCAAAATCCCCAAACCTAAATGTCTTAAAAAGACATTTTTCATGTTGATCTGAAATCTCTGTTTCCAAAATCTCCTCTGAGGGGGCGTGGCTTTAGTAGCTCCGCCCCTGATCCCCCTCTGTCTAGTTTTGATATCTCTTTGTCTCACTAGCGTAAATCTTCATAAAAATGTCCATCAATCTGGGTAATGTCCAGCCGTATGGTTCTGATCCGGATGTCAGCTGGACGAGGAAGTGAAGATCTTCATGGACAGAACTTCCTCCAAAATCCTGATTCTTTCTCCTTCCAGTTCACCAAAGACTCTTTTAGCTAATTCTCCAATGTTTATTGACTGTGATCAATACATTCAATCATTGGTTTCTCAGAGTTCTTGGGAAAACAATCAAAGAACTTTCATAAACTTCTGTCACTTCATTTCAATTCCCTTTAAACCTGGGGAGGAAAAACATTTTGACTCAAGGGCCACAGAAGGGCCAGACCAGGAGCATGAAGTGTTTTGGAAACCCACCTCATAATAGAAAGAAATAACATGGAATCTGGAAAATATTTCATTGATTTTTAATTGAAAACTATTGTATATATGTTTTAAAAAAAGAAAATGTTGGAGTTTTTATTTCAAAACTATGACTTGTTATCATTTTGATGTCCTTCAGTGATAAAGCTAGAGAAATGTTGAGTTAATGTGGTGTTGGAATGGTCAGAAAAATGGCTACTAAACAAAAACATATGTCAGAAAAATAAAAATCTTCCAACAGCACATGAATTCAGAATTACTTTCTCCACCTAAAACAAAAGCAAAAGTACTTTTAGTGCACCATCTATGTGGAGACACCAGAATTACAGGGAAAATAAGACATTATAAAGGATTATCAATATGATTTATTACAGTTTGATAGGTCAGATTAAATAGTTTAATGGGCCGCATGTGGCCCCCGGGCCGTAGATTACACACCCCTGTTCTGAGCTGTTGTGCTTTAAGAAAATCTGTGTTTGCAATGGAAATAATCCTTTAGAAACTTTTAAATATTAACCTTTTATTTTAACACAAATGTCACATTTGAGTCTAACACAGACAACTTTCACAAAAGGCAAATAAAACAAACGTTGGAGAATTTACTTTGTTTACTTGCTTATTATTTCAATTGATTTAAAAGGTTTGTTGTTTGATCCATTTTTATCTTCTGAAGTTGGACACTAAATTGAGTTAATTCACGATGTAATGTTGCTTTTAGTTCATTATGTCCAGAGTTTATTACTTGATGCTTCCAGTATGTTTTAAAAACAGATTTCTGAACCATAAAGTTCCATAAATAAATGTGTCTTGTGTTTGGAATGGTGGTTTCTGCCACTTAATCTCAGTATGCAAATGAGAAACTTCAACAAGGCTTTTACAATAACATCATTAACAGCTAAAAATATCCTTCATTTGCAGCTAATCTGATATCGTGATGGTCGGACTGTTTGTGGGTCTGAATCTGTACACGAGAAAATAAGAATGTAAAGGATCTGTAGAGCTGTTGTGTTATTGTAGTCTTAGTCCTAAGATCACATAAATAAAGACACAACGATGAACCACAAACACGTCATTGAGTTCAACTCCTATGAACTTCTGTCACATCATTCATTCCCTTTGAGATACTATAAGAAAATCAATGTCTGTAATGGAAAATAATCCATCAGAAAAAGAAAAATTCAAAGTATGAATGATTGATTCTAATGCAAATGTCAGGTTTGGGCTTTCCCTGGGAGTGCTCATGTGTGTAAACATATGGAGATAAGTACACAGGTCGATGGCACTAATGGACTCCTCCAATGACCTTCCACCTCTGACCCCAACCTCCTCGCCATACGACCCCTCCCCTCAACCTCTAAGCAGAGACAAAAGTAAAAGAACAAAAAAATATGAAGAATTACTAATAACGGACGATGCTGGAGGGCAGAACGATTCAACGGCAAATGACAGACTGCCAGGACCATAAAAGTTTGTTTGGGCTTTGAAGACTTGGTAATCAATTAGTGTGGCCTGGCTGCTGATGCTGTCATTTGGGTTTAATTAGTACCAAGATGACAGGTAACATAAATTATCCTAACCTCATTGTCAACACACAGTCTCATTCATTAATTGCAAAGCTGCTGGTGCTTAATTGTACATCTCACTTAATGAACGCCAGAAGAAACCGCCTCTCCCTCGCTTCCCCTCTCGCCTCAGAAGAGCGAAATATTAATTACAAAGGCCGACGACGTATGTCGCCTATCAAAGTATCATTTAAAACAAGTAAATGAATCTGAACGAATAAATGCGTCTCATTATTCAAATTAGAGTTTGAGTGATTCTGTTCAAACTTCTCTCTCCAGCAGCAGTTAAAGTTTCCCGGCGATCCATAACAACTCGGATTCAGACAAAAGATGGAGATAGAACAGCAATGTCAATGCTCTCATTTGTTCTTCAGGATGGGTTCAAAGTGAGGATTCAAGGAATCTGTGGCTTCAACAAAAAGCAAAAGTTTCATTAGTGGAGCGCTGAGGAAAGTGCACGGGAGGAATAATTCATCCGTCTGTCAGGGTGGGACACTTTCATCAATATATGAGTACGAGTGGGTCTCCAAAACTGCAGAAGGGGAAGGCAGATTTCAACTTTCTGATTAATAACCCCCCCTCAGTTACTATGAGCATAACGAATGGAGAGGCTGCATTTTTCTGGATCTAATCTAATTATGGACGAAAGTGGAGAAAAAAGTGACCTATTAGTGATATTACTAATTACTGAATGGTCTATCAGCCTAAGTGTTTTCTCCCAAAGTGAGTTTGATGAATTAGTAGGAATGCATGCTGGGCTTTTTCTGAGTATATTTATGCATGTTCATCTATGTGAAAGTGATTTAGCCGAGGTCAGGAAATAAACCTTCAGGAATGGGATTGATGAGGAAAAATGAATTCCACAAAGAAGAATAAAGACGGAAGGAACGCCGCCGTTTAAAAGAAGGATCATTGAACTTCAGATTAATTCATAGAAGCAGAAACTTTTAGGATCATCCACTATAAGAAATGCAATTAAACTGATCTCTTTGTAAAGTAAAATTAGAAAAATTAAATCTTTTGTTTACATTGTAATGCAACACGTCTGCAACAAACTAATCATAACTTCACCATGAATGAGGGTTGATCAGTACTTCACATTAACGTGTCTTCTACATCCTGGGACAGACCGGACACCTGTACAGGAAGGACTCATCCATCGCCCAACAGAGAGGGAGGAGGGGAGGGAGGGATGTACAGACCGATGGACGGATGGATGTACAGACCGATGGATCGACGGATGGATGGATGGATGGATATACAGACCGATGGACGGACGGATGGACGGATGGATGTACAGACCGATGGATGGACGGATGGACGGATGGATGTACAGACCGATGGACGGACGGATGGACGGATGGATGTACAGACCGATGGACGGACGGATGGACGGATGGATGTACAGACCGATGGACGGACGGATGGATGTACAGACCGATGGATGGACGGATGGATGTACAGACCGATGGATGGACGGATGGATGTACAGACCGATGGATGGACGGATGGATGTACAGACCGATGGATCGACGGATGGATGGACGGATGTACAGAGACAGGTGGGTGGATGGATGGATTAATGGATACATTTTAGGCAAACAAAAAACTTCTCAGTTAATAATTTAATGAATAATAATTTAATTTTAAAAAGTTTATATTTTCTTCAGTTTAAAATCTACTTGAATTACAAAAGTTTTAACTGAGAAGCTGTTTTAGAACGAAAAATGTAAATATATATTTTTGTTTGGTCTAAATGTTGCAACAAAAATCCATGCATAGCAACATGAGTGCATGCACGATCACGTGTGAACATTCCTGCTACATGAGAAAGGCCTCGTTAGGTCTGATTACCTTATCTCAGAGTTTCTGTCAGGTTGGAGGTTTTACTGCAGTGGTTCGTTTCTGACATTTACAAAGAAAGAGCTACACAGTCCCTGTAAAACTTTCAGCAGCTGAAATTAAATAAAGACGGCTGAAAAGAAGACAGAGAATTACTGCAAGAAGAGTACTTTCTTCACTTCATTGCTCTCAGCAAAAGGCCAAGTGACAATTTGAACAATTACTCCGGAGCCATTACTCCAGTCTGAACCCGGCTGCTTGAGGAGAGACGGATGAGAGCGGGATCCGGAGTGTGCACGTGTGCGTGTGCACGTGGCGCATTGACGGGCAGAAACAGACGGGATGAAGAGCACAGTGACAGTGAAAACATGTGTGAGCAGACGGAGAGTGTCTGTATTTACAGCCAGAGCTCTCCAGAGTCATTTAAGGCGGCAGCCTCAGTGCTGGTTATGGCAGCTGAGCAGGTCTGACACAGAAAAGCACACAGGGAACATTTGTGGAGCTGAAGGCCATCAAGCAGACAGGCTGATGCAGCCGCAGATAAAAGGGACGCTCTTTTTCTGCCTGACTGTAGCAGCACTAAACTGTGTGGTTACTCTGAGCGCGTGTGGATTAAGATGAGGAACATCACTGCTGTAACTACTTTATTTTAGTCATGAATGAGACATCTGTGAAGAAAACCGTTTAAAACAGTTCAACCCAAAGACTGCAGTGGTTCAGGCCTTCAATCTGCTTGAGGAAACGCCAAACAGACCAAGAATCCAGCAGATCACATTTTAGAGACTATTTGTGTGATGGAGCAGAAAATAAGGATTTAAACCATCTTGATTGTTTAAGGGTGTAGACAGTTTTTATCCAGATAACCACCTCAAACAGGTGGAGAAAGTGGAGGAGAGTCTTAAAGGTGCATTCACACACTCACATGATTTGTGTGACCCGCCTCTCTTTCGCCACAAAACGAATTTGGATGATCACTATAAGGAACGGTGTCTGTGGATATCTCACGTAGAAATGTTGGGAAATCAGGTTTATTTATTGTGAAGAGTTCTACAAAAACATCAGTAATCATGTCTCCATGTTTGGGTTTATGTGATAATTATCCAATAATAAGATGGGAGCTGTGTCTGTATGACAGCCGCTTCCACGGTGTTTCTGTGTCTCTGTGGCTGAGCTTGAAGGTTTTCTGTCTCGTATTAACCCAAGGAGGAAAAATAAAATTAGGAGACGTTTTCCTTTTTTAATGCCTGGATGAGGCCTGAGCCGGCAGCCTCCGCACCCCGCAGCGGCATATCGAGTGAGCTCCTCCGCGGGAGAGAAAGCCGGAGATCTGTCCAGAGTTTATCCCTCCTTCACCCCAAAGTAACCGGCTGAACTATGAAAACATGTGGCTCCAACAGGTAAAGGAAAAAGATGGAAGTTCAGATTAATATTCTAACCTCTGATCGAGTCCCTGAAAACGCCACATGACCAAAGCCAAGTTCCTGATTGGTAGATGCGACACGGTGACCTGTCAAACTTCAGATATTTACATTTTGGCTGCGCCGCATAAATCGAGCTGTTGCCAGACCTTCACGCCGCGCTCAAATCACGCCGTGGGGCTTCAGATCGCCTCATGTCGCGTCTGTTCCATTGACTTAACATTGAAACTGGACGCCAACTGCATTCAGTGTGAATGCAGCTTTAAGAAGAAGTTACTGGTCTGTGGGGGTCTGGATTCTTGCTTTCTGTTGGAGATAAATATTTATTTTCAACACAAATAAATTCTTTAAAATGTGATTTCTTGGATTGTTAAATTGTTTCTGTAATGAACTTTCAGAATCTGACAAATAATGTTTTGCCTCAGAATAACTTTGGGAATCAGATAAAAAAAAAATCTTTTTATTTTAATCATCATAAATAATTAAAAGAACAAGAGAAAATGGTGTTTCGTGTTTCTGCTCACCTTTTCTATGACACTAAAAAAAAATAAAATCCATCTTTACCTACAGAAACCGTTTGTCTGCAGACATGCTGGTCTCACCACTGAACTGAATGCTCTGGTATGAGGCTCACATACAAGCTGCCTGTCTGGGAGAAAACTGGAGCGACCAACACTTTCAAAAGAGTTTTTAGTATCTTAGTTGGGATAGGCTTCAGCAACCCCGTGACCCAGGGAGGGATTCAGCGGGATCAGAAGATGGACGGATTAACTGAAGTTTTAGGGAAATATTTCTAGAATTTTGGAAATGTAATCACACTCTGGAGGACAGACGCAGCATCAGTGAGTTCTGGAAACAGTCTTGTCCACTGATGTCTGGATATCTGATATCAAAAGAAGGAGGTGATCACATCCATCCATGTTAAAGTTTTTCTGTCTTGATCTAACCGTACTTCTTGTTGTAAAAATGTGAGTTGTGGTGGTTTGATTTGTTCTTTTCTTCCTCAGCAGTCTTACACCGCTGGGTTTTGTTATTTTAGTTTGGGATTGGTAGTCTTGATTTGTGGGATTTGATTATTTGTTTTCTTGAGGTTGTTTTGGTTAGGGGAGCTGCTGACTCTGATGGTTGACATGCTGGGTCAGTAGTCTCCCTGACTCCCATGAAGCTAATTCTTTTGTTTGAACCAGTTCACTAAATATTTGATTTTTATTCTCTCATTTCAGGACAAAGGATTTAATTTATTTAATAAACTGTGTTCCTTTTATTCTGATTGGTGTCCAGTTTTTGTAATTGTCCTGTTTTGTAACCCCCCCACCCCCCCTTAGACCTGAGCCAGGTTTACCCATAGGGGACCCAACAACAGCCTGACATAGAAACCTCCTGGTCATGATTCGGTTTGGGAAATGAACGTTAGAGATGATTTCCTCTCATCAACATGTTCCTCCACAGGAGGAGGAGAACCTGACCACCTCTGAGAATCACTCCTCCCTGAAGACCTGAACCGAGCAAACAGGGTTTTCTGCGGGGAACCCGGCGGGCTAAAATCAGCTGTTTGTCCAGTAAGGAGTCTCCAGAGGACAGAGCGCTCCACTCCAGAGTCCAATCAAGCCTGGAGTTCATTCAACCAGAGAGGAAGAGGGACAGTCGGAGGATAAACAACCACACACAACAACAGCATCAGTGTCCAACATGAGAATAGAAATGACAATTCAGAAAACCTATTTCGGGTGAAGGTTCAGTAGAAACCATTAAAAAAGCCTTCCTGATCCCATCAATGTTATTCTTCCTTTCAAATCAAACAGGAAAATCTTAACTCCGCCTCTTCATGTAGGAAAAGACGAGAAACCTTAGATAGAACAGGCGGGTTCAGGTGAACATCAGATCAGCTTCTTCTTACCTTCACTGAAGCTTCTTCACTGAAGGAACCCTCAGCTTCTGTTTGAGGGGTGAGAGCCGAGTCACTGCTGCTCCTCACCAGCAGGGGGGTCCCTGACAAAACACGTAAACAAACATGAACGAGGGTGGTGCACTGATGCAACACTGTCAGATACAAACATATCAATGTCTTGTATTCACCCAGTGAGTGGATTCTATGATCTTCACACAGAAAAAGACTAACTGGTTTCATTTCTTAACACAGTTTTCTTTTCAGGGTTTTGCTGTTTACTTGGGCTTTTTGAGGTGCATTGTGTTCTGCATCCTGATTGGCTGCAGACTAATGTCAGTCTATCTATTCTGTCCAGAAAGTGTCGAGTTTTCCACATTTACATAAATCTGATCAGATCTTTGTTTTCATTCTATAATCCCAGATTTATTTTTCTATGAACGTTTGAAATTTAAAAGGAAAGTAAGAAAATGTTTTCAAGTCCGTCTCAGAAGTGTGTAGTTTGGAGTTAAACAACCCTAACATCTGTAAATATAGTAAAATATAAAGATGAACACTTCAGAGGTTATATTCAGACTGTAACTCCTGTGATAAACGAGTGAAGACTGTAACTACAAATGTGAGTGTACAGCAAACCGATTCTCTCGACTGAGAAATGTCACCGATAATGAGAAGAACAGAGACGTCAATAGCAGTGAAAAGTAAAAGCAGCTGTCTGAAAACTTCACACAGCATTAATCTGACAGTTCCTGCTGGTGCAAACACAGAGGTAGTTCAGGGAAGTTGAAACGATAGATTTAATGGTCGGTGAGACGCAACACTGACTGGCTGCGTTTTCTTTAACAAGCCGAAAAGAAAGAACAAAAACATCCCAGATTTGTGGTTGATAACAAGAACGCTGGAAGTAATACATTACAAATTAATACATTATAGTAATGCTGATGCCGTCATGCATCACAAATAGGGCTGCGGCAGCCACGATTAGTCGACTAATCGACGACTAATCAACTAATTTTTTAGGCTATTTTGGAGTGTAGCAAATATTTCAGCTACATGCTAGCTGTTTTAGCTAATTTAGGCCCTTTTAAAAGTTTTTTTAGGCTGTTCTGGAGTTGGGGTAATATTTACATGCTGATTGTTTTGGCTAATTTAGGTTTTTTTAAGTTGTTTGAGGGTATTTTGAAGTTTTGCTGCTTTTTAAGCTACATGCTAACTGTTTTGGATAACCTACATTTTTTTCAGTTTCTTAGACTAATTTGGCATTTAACTAATATTTTAGCTGACTATCAGCTTCAGCATTTTTAGTGATCAATATCAGCATCTTCAGTGGCCAAATTCAGCTTACAGCATTCACACTAGCATTATCGCAGGTAATGCTATAAACTGAACAGCAAAAAAAAACCTCAACAAAGTAACCGCTGGTATTTGTGAGAATACCATCAAGAATCAATAGCAGGACTAAATACTGCAGGACTAAATATTGATATTTTGGCTCACCCCTAGTTCATATGATCAAGGTGCAGCATCCCCGCCCCAGCACCCATAGAGGAAGTAACAGGAACAGACGAGGGTCTAAAACACCTGCTAGGATTAATGTTCTTCATGGAAGTGTCCACCACCTGAATACATTCATACAATGATGGTGGAATCTAAAGATAAAAGTCAACTCAAACAGGAGAACGATGAAGACACACGGAGAACTCTACAGTCCGTCTCCTTCTAGATCCAGTCCGTATCTCTGTCCACATAACCAGTTGGTGTCTTGATTTGTAGTTTGTTTGTCCACAAACGAACGGACCGAACCTCATCCTAGAGGTCTGGAGAGACGGTAAAAAGCTAGACGAATAAATAAGCTTTAATATGTGCAGGTAGCATCGCGATCTGCGACGTACTCCCCCAATCTACCATCCCCACCATCAATCTCTATATCCATAACGAACGCCGTCATGTAAGCGCCTATAGCTCATTGGGGAATAGAGAGGCAAAAGGTGGACGGAGCTCGATATGCTGGGACTAAGCAGAGGAGAGGACATGCCAAATGATATTTGTAGGGTCATGTATTGATCGTCACAAATGGACCCTCGGTGCTCTTAAAACGGGCTCAGGGATATGGATTACATCAAGGTTAATCAATTCATCTCCTCAGAAGACGCAGTGAAAGACGAACGGCGAGATGGACCTGAAGGTAAGAGGAGATCCGCTGGTTTCATTAAGGTTAATCTACAGATCCAAACGTACAGCTGTGGAAACGTTAACCAAGTTTTTTAAATGTTCCTTTTTGTTTTTGAATCACAGTCATTTTAGGAGTCATTCATCTCTCTTCTCAACAAGAAATGGTGTCCTTCAGCAGCTTAATATCTTCTTACAAGTTATTCAAGTTATATACTAACCAATCAGATGTCTCAGTAAAAGCATGTGGAGCCTGCTGGCCACACCTCCAAAGTTTGATTGACAGCTTCTCCTCAGCCGCTTTCATTGGAGGGGTGTGGACTTCTAACAAGCTCACTCAGCTCAAAGTGGTGGTTACTCTCAAGTCACAAACGATTATTTTAATATTTGACTAATCAGCAGCTATTTTTTTCGTGATTCATCGACTAATCAGATAATTTGTGAACTGGATATGATAAATACATCTTAACCATCATTAGTTTTAAACTTGAAGAGTTTAAGATATATGCTAACTAAAAAAAGAAACATTTAGGACGATAGTTTATTAAACTAGCTGGTTTGTTGTTATGGTACCAGAGTCTTCCTAGAACTTCACTACTGACCTGTATTACTACTACTGCGCTTGTGTGTCCAAGAAAATGGTGGATGTGACATTAGAAAGTGTGCACCGTAGTTTTGAGATTAAAAAAAAGACAAATTGACTATTAAAGTAGACTAACCGACTCATCATTGCAGCTCTATTCTCAGGACAGAAGACCAGCAGTTTGGAGGATCTGAAGGATCAGACGTGAAGAACAGACCAAACTTTTCCCCACTGATGGTCTGCAGAGATTAGTTACCTCTAATCCCCGGTGACGGTCCCACATTACCACTAATCTGTGCTGACAGACCGCCGTCCTGAAGCAGACTAAACTTCCCGCCTTAACAGAGTCCGGATCCCACCGTGAGATTCAACCACAAACCATGAGATTCAGATACGACTCTACTGTACCTCGTCCAATCAGGACATTTCTGTGACAAACTCCTTCACTTTAAAAACTTCTATTAAAAAAGTCCATAAAAAGCTTCAGGATAACAAAGAGGTACAGAGAAACGGCTCCTTGACCTTAGCGTGACAGCTCCGAGTCTCCTCACGAGTTCAGTAAAAACACTCTCGACTTAAAATAAGACAGACGAAAAGGGAAAAAGGAACAGGAAAAGGGAGAGAGAACAGAATAATGCTGACACAATAAAGGTCACGCAGACAGGTCTGTTTCAGGTAACACAAAGCAGACACAGACATGAGTTTTAGCTCCGCAGCCTGACACAACACGAGCCTCCTCTCCTCCTGATCCGACTCCCTTCACCTCGCTGTGCGGGCAGGAGCAGACCAGCCCTCACATCCTGACCTTTGCCTGGCTTTCAATGTTACCAGCTTGTCTGCTGTATATCAACGGTGTACCTCTACATTTTAGGAGTGGAGCAGACTCGGATGTCTTTGTTAGCAGGAATCAAAGCAGAGCTGTCAGGAAAAGGCAGATTCATCAAAGTGTTTATGTGACACTCTGCAGCTGATTCTTATGGAAGTTTTTCTAGGCCATAATTCTAAGTTTTATGCATTTTTCAATTGACAATTCAATTTGCAAATTCATCATGCAATTTGTGAATGCATTTTGCA
>NC_050532.1:27635859-27638113 GCF_002922805.2 Oryzias melastigma | reverse complement strand
TTCCATAGATTCTTTTTTCGTTTCAGATTGAGAACAAAGAAAGAAAGAGTCAGTTTAGATCCCAGCAGGTCTCAAACCAGGAAGAACACATACCAGATTTAAGAGCCGAGGAGTTGACTTCAATCTCTCCTCCGGCGGCTGAATGGAAGACCGAGAGCTCTGCTTGGTGGAGGTCGGGGCTCGGGGTCAACCTGGAGTTAGCCACAGCCGTCTGCTGGGCTTCCTGCTCCTCATACACCGCCATCAGCTGCAAAACACAAGCACAGTGTTGGTGAGGTCATCGCTGATGTCAGTCGCCTCGTTCGGCGATCGCAGGGACATTTCTGTTTGGGACAGTGACCACATAGGTGGTAGAGAGGTGTGAGTCCAGCCAGAATCCAACCAAAATCCAACCGGCTAACAACCAGCTAGCATCCAGACAGAGACTAGCTAGTGTCAACCTAATGTCTAGACAGCATCCAGCTAGAATCCAACCAAAGTCCAACCAGCGATTTATGATTCACATAAAACACTGCAGGACGGATGAGTCTAAGAGTCATTAAAACAAAGAATAAAGCAAAACATTTAGAGCAAGTGTGTCAAAGTTTTCCAGCTTTTGTGAATAAACAAACACAAACAAATCAATTAAAATCCCTGGAAGAAAATGATAATTTGGGAATCAGTCTTCCTGCAGGACTGGAGGATACAGAGTCCGGAATAAACATCAAGAGGAGTGGGGGGGTTCCAGCTCAGATCCACTCAGTCGATCTGGATCCATGAAAATCATCAGTAAATATCGTTCTGGGTCTCCTGTCTCCAACTTGTTATTAACAGACAAATACAGGCAAACATAGAGATCCAGGGAGCTGCCTGATGTGTGGACTCCATCAGGAGAAACAGACTTTCATCTTCTCTGAACTGAAGATAATTAGCTGTTCGCCACCGCTGGATGTCTGCAGCGTACTGTGACTTCACTCTTTAGAGCAGAAGATCAACAGCAGAAAAGCAGGAGGAAAGATCCGTGGATCAGTTCATGGTGATCAATTATTCTCTGCTAATGATCCACATGAACAGGAGAACATGCAGAGAAAAAACTCAAAGCATGAGCAGACTCCGTCAATGTTCTGGAATCAGGTGAACAGGGAAGTTCAAATGTGGTTTATAGTTGAGGAATCATAAACTGAGAACCTGTGGTGTGTCTCATAGCTGGCCAAAGCAAACAAACACTCGTTTTGGGGTTCAAAATGTTTCAGTTTCAAGGTAGACATCAAATAAAAATCTTTATTTCCCGTAAATTAAGAGTTAAGGTCGTACTTTAATAGAATAAAAACATGTCCAATGTTCATGTGATCCCCCATCCTGGGTTTACATCCCATAATAATGACCAGGAGCCAGATTTTAATTTTAAGTTTTAATTTCAAATGTTTTAAGTGACGTGTCCTGACTTTCATAAATGGTAAACTATACTTTTATAGTACTTTTCTACCTTCCTGAGGGCCCAAAGTTCGGTTTGGTTTGGTTTTTTTCTCTTCGTTCTGTTCCATTCACACATGAATATCATATTTACAAGGATGAATATTTAAATAAACAGATATACATGTATATAAACATCTGTATATCTGTTTATTTAAATATTCATCCTTGTAAATTTGATAACACTTCCTACCTCCAAGCTTTTTTGCACATCAGACATGTTAATATCCGCACATATTTCTGCGTTTCATTGCAGGACTTGTTTTCTAAATTCTTATATTTGCACAATTCTGTTGTATATATCGACATGTTTTATATTTATATTATACTTTGTTACATTTCTCTTGCACTGGAATGGTGATGGCTCCAATGTCATTGTCCATGTGGATAATGACAATAAAGGCGTATCTATCTATCCATCTATCCATCCACAACATGAAATGGTTGAATAAAGCAACAAATATATTGGAAAAGTAAATAGTATCAAATTAACAAACCATTTACAGCAGTTTTCTGCCTGTCCGATCCATTTTAACAATACCAATTCATTAAACTAAACAAAACAAATAATACATAATTGCCACTGAACTAACAATTAGCTTTAATTAAATTCATTTTATTGATCTTTTTTTTTTAATAAATTCATGTCTTTGATGGTAGATGGTATTGAAAATGATATCGTGTCTATTTTTGTGTACGACATTATCGTAACACCTCACAATCCTACTGTCTGCCTATCGGTGTCTAACCTCGTGGTACTGAGGTGTGACTGATGCGTCTAACAACCTTCATTAACAAATCT
>NC_050532.1:27595215-27635846 GCF_002922805.2 Oryzias melastigma | reverse complement strand
TTAGAGCAACTAGAGTTAACATTGACATTGTTTGTTCATATATATATAAGTGTATATCGTGTCTATTTTTGTGTACGACATTATCGTAACACCTCACCATCCTACTGTCTGCCTATCGGTGTCTAACCTCGTGGTACTGAGGTGTGACTGATGCGTCTAACAACCTTCATTAACAAATCTTAAACTAAATGAGACTTTTGGTCAAATTTCAGTTCAAACTTTTTTCACATTTCTTTGATTTCACTCAATAATAGAATCTAAAGTTTTGCCGCCTTTTTTCAGTTGAGTTTGAGGTCTTTGCTTGTGTTGTCAGGAACTTATATGAAGTTCTCAAAAGTTCTGTCTTTGGGTCAGAATTCACAAGCGGTTGAGATGTTTCCCAAAATCGTTCCTGTCGGATGGACACACCCAACCCTGAGACGGGTCAGGAGTCATGAGGTCTCAACAGGAGACATTGTGAACGTTTTAAGCTGCTTATATCTGTGGCGTGTTCCCCACACCGTGACATACATGAACTCCTCTAAACGCTCAGTTTAACGCTTTTTGGTGGCGTTCTGTTACCTTGTGGATGAGGACGCCGTAGAGGACGTCCAAGGAGCCCAGCATTCCTGCGACAGATCGTTGCCTACCGTCGGTCAGGGCGCTCCATCCGTGTTCCTCTCAGGTGAACCCCCCCAAACCGTGTTTTATATTGAGGCTGCATGCAGAGAGCCGCTCAGCAGTGTTCTAGGGGCCTCCATGCAGCAGCTGAATAAAAGGGACTTTACCAGCAAAGCCAGAGGCTTCCTGCTGCACTGGAACATACAAGTGTGCCACATCCACGCTGCACTGGAAAGCCTGGTGCAGTAAAAGCTGCTCATTTAAGGCTAATATCAAACACTCGGTGCATGTAATACCTGAGGCATGAGGGCACTTCTATAATCCAGTAAATCCTCCGCAGAGCAGTATGGAGTTAAACAATATCGCACCTTTCATCCATATCTCACACGCTATTTTCTCACACATCCATGTTCTGTCACCCTCCCCACTTCCATCTGTGCAACACTCATTTCTCTCATTGTCCTTCTCCGGCTCTCCTTTTACATCAAACCTCCTCTGACTTCAGGAGCTTTCTCTCCATCCCGTTTTAAATCCTCTTTTCCTCCTTTGACAGCATCTTTCCTGCACTTTCTTCCCTCCTATTATTCTATCCTCACACCTGTCGTGTTCGCTCTGAGGACATGAAGCGTTGCTGCAGTTATGGAGCGGCCTGTTTGATGCTGCTCTCTTCACCTTCTCATTGCTTTCATGCCAAGATGGGGGGGGGGGCAGGAAGGCTCGGTTCTTCTTTGTAATAAATCCGACCCATTAGATTAAATAAATCAGCATCACCAACAAGTGATTGAGGTTAATCATACAAACAGAAATACAAATTAGGGCTGAACAATGTGAGGAAAAGTTGTGATATTAGTGATCAATAAAGCCATGAAAATAGGATAATTGACTGTATAAGAGAACTGGACTGAGTAACTCCTCCCCCCTGGCGTTCCAAACAGTAAGTGGCTCCAAGACGCCAAAACCTCAGAGAAAAACAGCTGTTACTCAGTCATTCTATTAGTCAGAATAGCCAATCATGAGCTGATACTTTTTTAAAATCTTCTTTATATTCCTGTTTTTTTCTTTATTACAAGTTATTCAAGCTATAAATGGACCAATCAGATGCCTCAATAAAAGTAGGTGGTTCCCACTGGTTTGATTGACAGATTGTCCCAAGTCCGCCTTATTTTTCTATTTATTTATTTGTTTCCCCCAAGTCTGCTTTATGCAAAAGGTTTGTGGACTTCCAACAACCTCACTCCTGATTGGCCACAACAGTTGCCATAGAAACGTCAACTAAGAACCAACTTGGACCAAACATTGCTTACTAACCTCATCTGGCTAGAAATGGGGCCGTCCGTATCATGGAAAAAATGCGATAGAATTGACTTCATTTCATTGGAGTTAAACCATTTTCTATGGATGACATCACACTAACTTGGTCCAGTTCTCTGGTACGGTCAATGGTTGCAATAAAAAAACAAACAACAAAGAGAAAAACAATATAACACAATTTTCTCCACTCTGCAACAGATTTGTTAAAATAAAAGTGAACATAACTTAAATGATACCCAAATCTACATAGGAGGCGGGAATATAACAAAAGGGCTCCACTGGAGCATGAAGGGTCCATCCGATTGGTCGAGAGCTTTATTTAATTTATGATCATCTTTTTAATCACGATTATGATGATTTTAGCCAAAATCATAAAACTGTCTAAGACATAGTTTCTGCAGAGCGGCAATAGTTCACCAGAAATTAACCTCCGAGTTGAACTGTTGCGGTGAAGCAACCTCAGCCCCGTTCCCGAGAGCTCTCTGTTTACACCACTAGCTTACAGCCCCTCACACCCCCAACCTAATGTTAGCGGTGCAACAATATCAGAGCCAACAAGTCGTTCCAGCTCAGACCAGGAAACCCAAGACGTTCATGGATCTGTTGGTCTGCAAGCACTAGAATGGGGCGGAGCAGGGAGACTGTGGCCCCGCCCACCATATTTACCATCACAATACAATCTTTTTCAAACAGCTCTTTTTGTCTGCTCCTAATTCACGACGATTTGAATAAAGAAATGCAATTCAAGCTTAATTATGTTTCATATGTTCTCTATCTTTAGAAAAATACAACAAAAACGTGTTAAAGACCTCATTTTTATCAGTGAGTATTTTAATACCACAAGCAGCCATGAGATTGTTTTAACATGCGTGTAAACATTGTTTTATTGCGATACACGGACCACACAGGCTGATATGACGATAAATGTTTGATTTATTGTGCCGGCCTAATGCCAATGGAGATGCATCATCCTCCGAGCGATTTCATTCAGATTTATTCTATTTTAGTGCTACAAGCCTTCATTTCCTCCACTTTATAAAAACACTTCACCTTCCCTCCTTCCTTCCATCCACACAACAACACAGCAGACACAAAGAGGAAGAGGCTGTTCACCATTCTGTCAAAACACAGCATTTACTTCAATGGTTCTCCCGACAGGCTCATGCAGAGGAGCCTTCGTCTGCCCTTGATACCCTTTCTGTGATTTGGGGAGACTGTTGCTCGCAGCCTCCGTGCCTCATGTTCATCATAACTGAGTGAGTTTGTGGCTGAATGCCGAATGATTGCAGAGAACAGAAAAGATTCCTTTTAGTCGGAGATCCTTCCTCGGCTTTTTCCTTCTGCAGGATTCTCCCAGATGTGAACCAAGTATGTCCTGAAAGGAAGAACAACTAAAAACTATTTTCAAAGCTTCTAAAAATGTGGCGACTGTAACCTTTTTATTTAAACTCTGTTTCATTTATTAAACCAGAACCAAATATTAAGTAATATTTCATTTATTCTTTGCTCGTTTAACCTGGCATTAGATTTGACAACCTTTTTTTTCATGGATTATTAATCTTTTTCCTATTGATTTTATACCTACTTATTTTGCGGCTGCTTTAACATGATGCTCCCAAAACTAACAAAAAAAAGTGTAATTAAATTTAAAGCCCCGAAGAAAACTGTTCCTGGATTCTCTGGGGTTAAAAATATATATTTTTAACTTGATCAATTCTTTTTCAGATATCAAGAAATGGTTTTCATTATAACTATAAAATAAATGCACCTGTATGATCAACAGACAAACTTCATACATAGAAAAAGTATAGTTATCAGTGAAATAACCGGAGCCCCACACAGACTCTTGAGGAACCCCACAGGTGATTTTCCTCACTTGTGAGGCATTTTTGTGTTTCCATGTTGAAACTTGTAATTTAAACAATTGTTTTTCATTTTTACCACCCATTTCCCTTTTAAATAAAAAAACTCATAAATGAGGCATAAAATCTAAACTTGGACTTACATTCTACAGGCTTTAAATTAAAAGCAGACAGAGCTGGTGTCGTTTGTGAACAGGTCGACGTTGTGTAAGAAAGTGTGACTGGAATAAATGCGTTGAACGGTTTACACGCTGCTATTAATTGTAAAGCAGCAAGAGAAAATAATCGGACTAATAGCGGTTTGAAGTTTAAGAGCATGACATTGTGCGCACGAGCGGCCGCGCATCTCCATTACCAGCATTTTCCAAATGATATGCTTTTTAATCAAGTCGATTATGGCCCGATTGATTTTCCTCTTTGTGTGGATCAATAAAAACACTACAATCAGCTGCGTTCAGCGAGCAGCCTGGACACTCAGTCACAGACACTGAAGCCCATTTCAAACTGGCTTTAAATAAGCTGAAGCTGTTTGTTCATCACTGATCTTTAGTATGCACTCAGGAAGGTTTACCATAAAAATGATGGACGACCCTCCACTGGTTCGGTCTGCGTTTGACGTTTAATACATTTAGCAAAGGTCCTTGGAAACGTCCGTTTGACTGCTGCAGCAACAGTCAGATCAGAGGAAGTTGGTGTGTGAATGACTTGCAGATGGTTCCATCAGCTGGTCAGAAGACCTGCTGCAGAAATGTGTGTGATGAATGGAAATAAAAGAACTAAAGATTAAGAGGAACCAGAAGAAATTATTAAAGAATCACTGAGTTTTAAAAAGTGATTTTAATTAAACAATGATCAGAAATAAATTATTATTTATAAATAATAATATTTATTAATATTAATTATTTTGGTTCAAGACACCGATATCACTGAGAAAAAAACACATCTGGAGGTTCAACACAAACACACTTATATACATATTAGTGCTGTCAATCAATTAAAAAATTAATCAGATTAATCACATTTTTGGATTGTGATTAATCTGATTAATTGTAATGTTTTACTAGGTAAATTTTACATGCAGCTTCTGAGCAAAAACAGGCCAGAGATAATTTTTTATTGTCTTAAGTTTTGAAATGTGTCAAGTGTTAACTCAGATAATTTAAGATCACAAAACATAAGCAGAACTCTAAAGACTTCTATGTCTGCAGTTTTACTCCAAGAAAACAAATATCTGCCCCAAAACATCACTGCTCTAGAGGAGATCTGCATGGAGGAATGGACCAAAATGCCAGCAACATTTTGATTAAACCTTGTGAAGTGTCACAGAAAACGTTTGACTGCTGTCAATGCCAACAAAGCATGTATAACAAAGTATTGAGATGAACTTTTGTTATTGACCAAATACTTATTTTACAACATAATTTTCTAATAAATTCTTTTAAAATCAGACACTGGGATTTTCGGATTTCTTTTCTCATGTTGTCTCTCATAGTTGAGGTAATCCTATGGTAAAGATTACAGACCTCTTTTGTCTTTGTAAGTGGGAGAATTTGCACAATTGGTGGCTGACTGAATACTTTTTTGCCTCACTGTATAAGAGGGATAAAGCCTGACGAAGTGTTTTGACGCACGCCGTTGGATCCTGAACCGCTGAGGCGAAGAGAAGGACCGTTTCTTCTTCTTGAGGTGTAATTCATTTGCGCAAATATACATATACACACATATATGCACAAACAAATGCACACATAGACACAAACAGCCTCAAAGAAATAAAACAGACACATACAAACATGCATACACACATTAACACTCACCGACATAAACTCACACACAGTGGAAAAAAAATGCACACAAACCTTTAAAACCACACACACACATGCACAGACACACACCGATACAAAAACACACATGCTCACAAATAAAAACAGATACATAATAAAAAAAACAGATATAATCACACAATAAACAAACACACACATATGCACACAAAAAACACACATTAACACACAGACAAACAAGCAGCAGTGATGGACTGACAGCACCCCCTAGCACAGCACAACAGAAACTGCATCAGGAGGACGCGCACACACACACACACACACAGACACAGACACACACACACATGTGTACGTTTGCTGCGCTGACAGATGAAGAGCTCAGCAGCAGAAAAACAGTCCTAAGACGACAAACATCTCAACTTCAGGAAGAAGAAGCTGAAATGAAAAACCTGCTGGACATCAGCAGAGCAGGACGCTGCAGCTCCACACAGACGGAGCAGGAACATGAGGGTTCTGATGTGGAGGACCTCTCACAGCCAGAGTGAGCGCCGTGCACGGCCCGTTTCAGTGGGATGACCATAGAAATAACGGAGGTCACAGCAGACGCTGAATGAGCCCACAGGCAGGTAAACTTGCTCTTTTTGTCCCTCATCAGCAGATCTTCCTGATTTCCCCTCCAGCTTCACTCTTCTCTCCTGCTTTTCATCACCACCCCCCCTTGGCCATGCCTCCTCCTCTTCCTCCTCCTCGGCTTGTTTCGTTCACATTACGCTGTGGCCTTCTCCCCCTGAGCTGGAACGCTTCCTTACAAATCAGTTGATGTAAATCTCCGTGTTCTAGCGCTCTGCTCCTCTGGATACTCCCACATAGCAACAAAGAGTCTATCGATTACTCCATGAATCTGACTCTCACTCGCTCAAACTCTGCATTTACGTTCTCAGTCAAATTCTTTCTGTTTTTCATGAGTTTAATGCAGAAAAAACATCTAGTACACTTAGAGTAAAACCTTCAGCAGAACAATGAAAATATCTGAATCGATCCATCACCTTTGATCTATAAATGTGGATATTCTGTACATGGAGAATATGAATGAATAAAATCCGCATGCTCAGCACTCCCAGCTCCGTGCACGTTAGTGTGAGCGTGAACTTTCATCCTGTATTGATCTCCAGTCAGCTCGCTTCGCTGTAAACCAGCAGACATCTGAGCAAAACAGACATGAAAGACAATGAGAGAGGACAAAATCTGTGTGGAAAAAGAAAAAACACTAAGATTTCAGGCCTGGGGGGCCAAAGACCAGCAGCTGCTGAAGGCAGAGCCTCTGATTTAAATGCAAACAGGCAGTGGAGATCCAGGCGTTGGAGGCAGAGGGAGGGCACCACCATGCAACCATCTTCACAGGATCGTCATCTCTTCTCCAACCGTCGACTCCCTCCGGCTGGAGGAGACCACACTTGGACATATGGAGGAGCATGATGGAGACACCATGGCACAGATGGACACTTTCTGCCCATATTTTCTATCATCTACCACAGACAGGCTGACAGGCAGTTGTCAGCACCAGAGAAGGTTGTAATGAAACACGAGACCACGGAGACACCAAACGGCACCTGAACGGACGGATACACCAAAGGATGAAGAAATCTGCTAAAAACTGGAGACAACCAAGTGTTTCAAAACGTTTCACCAAAGCAACAATTCAATATTCAAAAGACTGAATATTTCACTTCATTTGTTCCATTTTCATAGCGGTGTTTTCTGCATTTGATCTTCTCTACGTTTTACATAATACCACATTTTCTGACCATCATTTTACCCTCAGAATTCTGCTCATCTTTAGGTTTCAGGAGGCTGGATCCAAACGTTCAGTTCATGAAAGGAACACAGACAGGAACCTTTGTGGAGAACGTTTGTGTTGATCTGAAATGACACCAACAACAACCAGCTGCAGCTTCAGATAGAACAAAGTGATGAGCGGCCTCGTGCTCGCCGTTTGTTTGTTCCAAACGCCCTTTAGGGAATGTCGACTCCAATGAAGCAGATCCTGCGTGGTGGAGACCGGATTCATACAAGAATCCAGGTCTCCATTATGTTATCCAGTTTTTTTTACAAAGAGCCAAAAGCACAAAACAGGAAAATTAATCAAAACTAACATTCATCTTCTCCTGCCTTAGAAACTGGAATATAGTTGGCCTGAGCCAGACACAGGGTGTGTGATGGATAGTTCATGATGGATTTCACAGAGAAACACATGAATCTACTTCAAACTTATTTTCTAACATATTTCATATCAAGAGAAAATATATCATTGTTTAATACATAAAAAACTAATGCCACAACTGACATCTCCCAAAGAATTTTCAATGGAAAATAGAGCCAGAAAAAGGGCGACCATATTGACTAAACTGCACTCAACTTAAGGTGTATTCAGACTGAAAAACTCTGCTGGTCTGGACCGGGTCGAGTCCTGAACCTTATGTTTTACTCTGTATTCAGACTGAGATCTACCAGAAAAACCCCATGACTGAAAACCTCTTCAGTCACTGACCAGGAATTTTGAGGGCGGGGCAAAGCAACTCTGCAGTCCTCGTCAGGATAGTTCACTTATTTGAACTTTATATTTCACGGATCAGTTTTGGACATCTTTATCGGCATCAGTATCGCTCTCTCCAGTGAAGAAATTGGACCGCAGTTTGCTGCACTGATGACTTTATTCGTCACCGTCAAACTAACACACAAATAACTTAAATACAAGTTTCGCCATAAAAATGACAATAACAAAAAATGAAAACACGTTCCTTACTGCTTTACTGGCCAAATTTACCAAAAAAAGAAAGCAAGAAAACGTCTTCACACAGAGTCACATCTACTCAACTTCTTCCCCTCTCAGTCCTTCTGTCATATGCATCATAACTTTCCATCTTCTCTGCTTTATCTCTTTTTGCCACATGGAACTCGACAGTCTAACAAAGGTCAGAAATATACAAAAATAAAATACATAAATATGTAAAATAAGAATAATACAAAGAAATGAATTTTAAATCCCGACACTTTCATTGCGGCAGTTAAAGTCAGGTACCACACTTTCTACTTTGTGATTTCACCTACTGCGGGTTATTTATGGAATGTATTCCCCATGATAAACGAGGGAGATGAATATTACTCGTTTTCTCAGTGATGTTTTGGGATTGGACATTAAACCAGTTAAGAAAACCCACGTCTGATTCCCTCCAGGTACTGTTCTGACAGACGTTTTCTCCTTCCTCTCACCCCTCCTTCAGTCCAGCTAACCACCACCTGCTCAAGGTGAATGACAGAAATGACGTGACAACCACTCCGGGAGCTGATGATCTGTGCGTGTGCATGAACAGGTTAGCCAATTAAATGAGCCGGTTATCGCCAGCACACTCAGGGCCGGCCTCACACCTTCTAAAGGTCCCACAACCTCCCACATTACACTGTCAGTGTTCCTAAATCTCTCCGCTCAGAGCTGGGGGGTTGTAGGTGTGTGTGATGACAGCATTTACCATAACTCACTCCTGAATGCACACTCTTATCTCACACGCTGCTCAGACGGTTTCACTGGTCCTTCAAAGACCTTTATGATTGAGGTGAAGAGGCGGGCTCAAAGCCAACTCCGAGATTACATTAGTCTACCAAACAGATGGTACCATCAGGTCAGAACGCCACAAATCAAATCAATCTTTGCACTAAATGATTGTGCTTAAGGGGCAAACATGTTCATAAACATAACAAGCCAACATGAAGAGCTCGGAGGAACAAAAACCCTTCAAAGACATGAATGTCACTGCTTTACACACATTTGGATCAGGTCATTCTCCAGGGTTCTGTTCAACAGAACAGCAACGTTCTGCAGGAACACGGCCTGAAAGAATGTCCCAAGCGGGGCTGTGACCAGGATCCAAATACTCGGATGGTCACGATCTGTTCTAGAAAATCGACTATGAATATTTGTGATGTCCCAGATCGCTGATTTGCAATTTTTAAAAATATAGTGGATTAAAAATACACTTCAGGCGACGTAATTACCACTCTAAAATTGCAGAATAACGATGGATTATAAGAGCATGAACTAAAGAAAACTAAGTGTGCTACCAGAAGTAAAAAAAAAAAAAACTTCAAAGTAAAGTGACAGTGAAGGGTCTCCTTTCAAAGTAAAAGTGTTTTCTGTAGATGGAAATAATGAGACTGGAGTTCAGATTTATTGAAAGCAATTCTGAAAAACTGATTTTATATTAAATATAGTCAACAATTTGAATAAAGACATAATAAACATGGAATTGAGAATATTACAAAAATCTTTAGATGAATTCTATGACATCATGTGACCGTCTGCTAGTATGGTGGAGAAGTCGTACCGGAACACGCCTATAAAATGTCTAAGTCTGGGGCGGGTTTTTTTTTTTGGTTTTTCCTCTAAAGATGAAAAGTCAGTTTGGAAAACTTGTTTTCTGTTGGAAACTGATGTCAGTTCAGATTAAGGACTGAGTGTTTTCTATTTGTTTTATTTCTATTGAGGAGCTGCTGTGTCTTCATTCACAGTCTTGTCCTGGATCTGCTGAAACTGTAGTCAGCTAAACTTCAAGGATGAAAAAACTGTGGAGAAGATTTTCAGGATTTGATGTTAAATGGTCCAAAACAAAAGAGATGTTTGCGTTTTGTGTTCTGCGGAAGTTAATCAGGAAGTTGCCAGAAAAACTTGACATAGTTTAAAGTGATACAAACCGTTACTTGTTTTCTGAATCTTCGTGTTTCATTTGTTACATGTTGTTGATTCTGATTTCTAAGTAAAAGTACAAATGATGGTGATTAAATATCTTAATTTTCCTGCATCCAGTGAAAAGACAAAAATATAGCAACCATTTAAACGTAGTAAGAATTAGTGCTGGGCGTTAGAGAAGTGTCTATCGTGCCATTTGTCTACTGTTGTTTCTATAGTTTTGATTTGTTTATCGTTATTGCTCAAATGTGTTTTCGTACTAAGAAACTTGAAAACTCTTGTACACTTTACAGTTAAATGTTACTTTAAAAATAAAGTCAGAGAAAAGTAAGTAAAGACATTTTTGTCCATTTTGTTTTCAAAGAATAACTGAAAATATACTTTATTGTGGTACATTGTGATATATTTCATTATTGGGATATAAAATAATCTATATCATGATATAATTGTTTTCCATATCACCCAGCACTATTAAGAATCATGGTTTGATCTATGATTGGTTGATTCTGATTCATGAATCAAATCGGAGTCACAGCCCTGATAGGCGTTGCCATCGGTTACATGAAGACGCTCAGAAGAACGGACACGAGTTCAGACGTTAAACCAACAGGACTCCATGTTAATCCTCTCCAAACCAAATACTGGCTCCGGCTCTTCGCGAAGTCTATTGACATCAGCATGAATCCACCATGAGCGGGAGTCCATGGCCATAATTTAATCACTCGCGGGGTTTCATACAGTAATAGTGGGGGCCCAGGTGCAGATGTGCGCTCTTAATTAAGAGCCGGGGTCCATGAAGACTCGCGGCTTTATCCATTATTATTCTCCTAATTAACCCTTTCACTTTCAGATGTGTTTCATTTCAATCTCTCTGTAACCCTTTCTCCATCGCTCACAATCAATCTTCCATATGTGGCTGCCATGTTGCCTCATGCTGTCACCCCGTGCCCCCCTCCTCCACCCTTACCATTAACCCCACATTTGTCTTTATTTCACTCCCTCTCCTACTCTCCTGTAATCACCGCCCCGCCCTCCACCTTTTATTTTATTCACTCCAGCAATTAACCCCTTTCTCTGCTGCAACCTTCCTATATGCTCTTAGCGGTTTTAGCGATCCGTCCCCCCCATCCTGTCTGATCATCGCACACCAGCATCCCCCTCTCTTCTCCATTTATTCAATTGACCCTCTCAGTTTGTGGTTGAAGGCCCACATATGTATCCCGTCTGTACTTTGACAAATGAAGGGACCGTGTGCACATGAGCAGACACTTCCAGGAGTGACTCACAACTGATTGGGTTCATTAGAGAAAAGGGTGAAAAGAAGAGCTAAAACTGAGGGGGAGAAATATCTCAAAATGACCAGAATCGCATTCATCAAAACCCAGAAAACATGACCAGTCCAGAAACGTAAAGGGAAGAGACAAAAGCGGGCACTCACTTAGGTGTTATCGACAGGTGAGTTAGCTAGGACAGAGAGGGCCAAATGAGGCCTCAGAACGGCAGAACAAAGAGCTGCAGAGAATGGAGAAGAGCGAGAGCACTTAGCATCACTACGCTGAGATCCCAATGCCGTCTCCTCTTTATCCTGTCATAATGAACAGCCTCTCACAGTAACAGAGAGATAATTACACATGAGCTCAGCCTGAATGACCTTTAGGGGGAAAAAAACTGCAATTATTGAAAAAAAAATAGTACTCAAGAGAACATCTCACTTCAAAAACAGAAAGTACGTCATTTTGGTTTTACAGAAAGGAGGTCTCTGCCGACATGTGAGATGGGTTTTTTAGAGGTGCATTAAAAACTAAAAGGTTACAATAGGTTTTCTTTATTTGTGAAAAAACAAACATTATCAAAAGTTGCAGAAAACCAAAACTGTTGTTTTTGATTAAATACTATGGGGACGGTTTCCTCCAGTAAAGAAAACTCTTTCCCTAAATAGAACCTAAAGTCTGACACACCGGGCATGTGATGTCTTCCTCAGAAGACAACATGGTTCTTGAATGAACTTTTAGCCTACAGTGTTCACACAGGACCGTCGCTACCCGATACTACAACACATTCTCATTCCTAACTCGTCACATTTTGGCGTTCGGTTAAGGACTTTCCGTGTCAAAAATTGGCGTTTTCGGTGTCCCCAACTTGTTATTTTTTGATGCACTTCCAATAAATCAAGGCTCCCCTCTTGGTTGCAAACCAGTACCGGAACGTGGACCGCACCAGCCTCCTAACCCTAACCCAGTATTGAACGCGGATCTGTACTAGTTTGCAAATGTGGTACCAGTCCTGGACATTGTACCAGACCCAGATCAGGCTAGGGTTAGGGTACCAGTACCGGCCGTGTCCTGGCACCACATTTGACACATCAAAAAATGACAAGTTGGGGACACACAAAATATCAAAAAGTTTAAAAGTTAAGTTAAAACTTAACCCCTGTGCTCTCTTATGGGGTCCAGATGACCCCACCCTTACATTGATGTGTGATCCCTCCATGACAACGGTGGACAGAATTTCATGTCTGACACAGACACCAGAGAAAATAAAAATTCATTGAAAAATAAAGTTCAGTGCGCTGTCTTGTAGGGTCCAGATGACCCCACTTTTAATGTAAACATGTTTAGAATAGCACAAGGGTTACCGACTTTCAGCGTCAAAAATTTACGTTTTGGGTGTCTCCAACTTGTTGTTTTTTTTAACATGGATTAGGGTTAGGGGTTAGGGTCGTTCCAAATAAATCAAGGCTCCCCAACCCCCAGGCTGCAAACCAATACTGGTCCGGTACCGGAACATGGACTGCACCAGTATCCTTACCCTAACCTTAACACAATATCAAACGTGGATCAAGATCAGTACCGGTTCCGGATGAGGTACCAGGCTAGAGTTCAACCTGATTTAACTTTTAATGCACATTTAATAACAACGGGTTTTGTGAGTAGAGCCCACAAATGGACATGAAAATGTACGTAGTGACATGGGAACGCGGAAGCCCGAAATGTACATATACAAGCGTTTACATGACCTTTTCATTGGAAGTGGTCACTTGAACAAGAATGCTGATGTGCGGGTCAACCTCTGTGACTAGCAAGTTAACATCTGCACACTCGTATTTATTCAATGAAGAAACAATGCAATATATAAATGTATAAGACTGCAGTAACCAAAGTGAAGTTCACATTTTTTCCCTCTTCTATTTCAGTCTGTCATTTACATAAACAATCATGTTCAAACTTTTTTTAAATCAAGTCTTAAACCGGTCCCTCAATCCCTTTCTTCTTTCTGAGCTCTGATTAACTTTGTAATACAAAGTTCAGCCAATAGCAGAGCAGGATTGTGGTTTCTCTGAGCAAACAACAAACCACATCATAAACCAAAGAACAGAAGACTAACAGGCACGTCACCAGAATAAAGGCTCCATAGATGAGTGTAACATTGAGAGTGTTCAGTATAAATCCACATACATGCACACTGACACAAAGCCAGAGGGATGCTGGGTAAGAGAGTGTGAAAGATAAAGACGGGCCACGTTTCCCTCTGCTGCCTCTGAGGAGTGAGAGTGATTTCAGCATCTGTGTCTACATGAAACCATCAAGTCCGTTCTGTCATGAAGGAACGATATTAAAATGAAACCATTAAATGAAATCGTTAAAAACAGCTCTTTATTTTTTACTCTTCCCTCCTTTATTGTTCTGGGCCTTCATGTGTGTCGAGCAGCAAGCAATCAGGCTAATGGAGCGCAGCCGGCGCAGTCAGAATGTGCAACACGAGTGACGCTGTGTTCGCCATCTGTGTGCGCGCCCATGTGGAACGTCCCATGTCTGAAACGTCCCGGGTTGTACCACAGCAGAGGTTGTTCTTAAGGAGACTCCTGCTCTTCATGGACTCTGAGGGGGGGTTCTTGGGATGAACATTGTGTGTCTAAATGTTGTGTATAAAAAAATTCTGAAAGCATTAGGCAGTCGGGACATTAAACTAAAAAAAATCTAATGGAAAAATAATAAACACAACTATTATAGTCAGGACCATAACGACAGATACTTAGTCTTTACTTCCTCAACGATGATGGTCAAATATTTCACTAAACTGATTTTGAGATTTAATTGACTTTCATTTTAACTAATAAACCACCAATTAACCTTTTTGAGTGGCTGCTTAAGAGTTAAAACATTAAAAATGATTTTTATTCACATCCAAAACTTGCCCTGATGTTTGCATATAGAAATGTGTAAATGTCTTATCAACAACCAGTAAATTCAATTTGTTTAGGGTAATTCTTATAATTGATTAGTTATTATTAAGGTTAATTGGTTCATAGGTTAATCACTAGTTAATCACTAGCTTAGCGCTATACTGGCGCTTTCTAATGTCTTCATCACTTTCTGCCAATCAGGAGGTGGCAACAGCGACCCCGCCTCAACCGTCCTGTTCTGTTTCTATGGACCTCCAATGGATGGAGGTCCTAGAGAGAACGGGTCAGAATGTTTAATGGGTCCTTTGGAAACACTTTATAATAAGGTTCCTTAACAAGGTATATTAACACATAAACAAACCTTAATAATGTGTTTATAAGGTGTTAGTAAGACATTTGTTAGCCCAATAGGCCAAATAATGTTTATTAAAATACTTAGCAACATTTATTAGCATCAAAAGTGAGACCATTATCTACAAAGGCCATATTAATAAACTGCTTACAAGCGTAACAAATAACTATCTTTGCCAACATTATAGAGTGATTCCAGCGCCTCAATCAATATAACAATAGAAAAGCTCAAAATACCGGATCGAACCAGATCGATCCACCCCTCAGTCGAAACAAGGCTAAATATATATTTAGTATTTGTCAAAATTGTTCTGTTTCTTGTATATGTTTTCCAGCCAATTGTACCTTATATCCAATACTTGCTGATCATTGCTCTCCAGGTTGAACCTGAACTGAATTTTGTTACCTCATACTTAAATAACTTGAATCTAATCTAATCTGAAAAGGTTTACAGATTTAAAAAGTCCTTTTCAGTGACAAAAAATAGATGAATATTTAAAATCTGTTCATGTTCAGCATAAGGAGTCGTTTGCACCATAAACAACAAGTAAAATGATGCCTTACTGATCATCTATACTTCTTTATTCCAATAAAACTGCAGCATAAATATGGATAGAAAGGTAGAAAATAAAAATATTAGTAATGTTTCCAAATGTCAAACCAAGCACAGGTCTGCTGTTTTTAGAAAACAAGCAGAAAGAAGCTTTAACTAATCTTCCTCTGAATTTGTACCAGATGTTTTCATTATGAATCTTAAGCACTCTACGTCTTAAAAACAACAAAGTTCCTCCGTGTCTGGAGTCCTGCGCCTCCTTCTTCCATCCAACAAGGATGTGTTTTCTCTGAGAAACACAATCCAAACCAATAGGACAATTATGACCTTGTTTGGAGGGATTTCATGTGTAATGCACCATAATCCTCTCCTAGTTTTCATCACACATTAGATGAAAATTAAATCTGTGTAGAATGCACACAGTGACAGAAATTTCCAAACATTTGGCGAAGAGCAGCGGTCCCGGGAACCAACATGTCTGTCAGACAGCAAAGCGCAGTTAAAGTGTTTGTAAGTGAAGATGATGCGCTGGTAATGTGATTATTCATAGCTGCTTATCCTGGTGTGACAAGATAATGAAGACAATAGACACCCGGCAGTTTCTGACGGCTTTCCTGGGTAGCTCATCGTTTGGCCCGGCACACATTGTGAGTTTTTGATTGAATGTTCTGCTGGTTGAAGTGTCAACCTCAATTGAACCATAAAAGAGATCAGAACAATGAGACTAGAAAGGAAGTGGGGAAACGTGTCGTCGGAAACACTGAGGGAGCGGCGGTTGTGTAGGTGGCCTGTGACGAATTCTACATTTAATCCCAACATTTTAAACCCAAACAGTTTAACAACAGACATCCAACAAATCCCATCATTTATGGCACATGGCTCTGTTTGCTTTAATGTTCCTATTAGTGTTGAATTGAATATTCATAAACGAGCATTTTGGCAGCTGAACCAAGTCTCTGTCTTTTGTTTTCAAAAGTATTCACTAACATGAATGCCCTGTGGTGTAGTGGTTAGCCAGCTTAAATAATTGGTTTCAGGTTGGGATTGGTCCTTCTGGGTTGTTCCAAACCTCTAAAACATGTTTTATAGGTTAACTGGTGACAAGTTTGAGAACGATTGTTCATCTTTGTAGGCTTTATTATAAAATACAGGAACTATATGTTTTGAACATGTCATATTAATCTGATCCACATTTACATTCTGTAAAATGTATATTTAGGAATTTCTAAATGTCATATTTATATTTAGTTTTTTTAAAGATATTATTTTCTTTTTTTATTGTTTTGCATATTTTATTACTCTACCTATGAGATTGTTAATATCATACAGTGTTACATGGTTTCTCTAAAAGAGAAGTTCTAATAAAAATGTTCAGATCATTAACATTCTGTGCTTCTCCTGGAGGGCGTTTCAGTTTGGCCACTAGGTGGCGATTGCGCTATTTTAGTACACTTTTAAAAAAAAAAAAAAACAAAGAATGAGCAAAAAACTGTTTTACATCACAATTGGTAACTTTAAAAAATATGTCCTTATAAGAGTTTGGAAAATTCATGCCTGTGAGTGTTAACGATGTTAACTTAGTCAGCAATGTATGTTAAGGTCGACCGACGGTTAGCATCAACTGTCCTATGGGAACATTAGCATCAAGATAGCAAACTTTAGCTTTATGTGCTGAATTGATCTATATTTTTATGAATCGATTATTAATCTATCAAGCCTAAATCGATTCAAATCGATTAATCGATTTTATCAACCCAGCCCTAGTTAATACAAATATTATTCAAAGAGGCGGAGCTTTGTGATTTATTAGTGGTAACAATGAGACAAAACTTTTACTTTGAAAAAAACACTAAGGATTTAAAGTTTTATCTGACAGCTAACGGGTACTTTGAGGACAACATTGAAAAAAGGTATTTATTTTGTATCATTACACACAAAAACACACACATGCGTTCACACAGACACACACCAAGAAAACACACACACACACACAAACACACTTTCATGCACACACACTCCATTTTCTAATGACCTCTGACCACTCCCCCCTCCCGTTCAAAATGACCAACTGCTGGGAATAATATTGGCGCCGCTCTTAAAAAAGCATCATGCTTTTTCACACCGAGTGTTTTTCCATTTACTTGTCATCTTTGTGTTTGTACGGATCATTACCATAGACTGTATTAATAATGAAAAAAACCATCCACACATATATGAAGCGTAATAACACGCCTATGGGTGCAGCCGTCCCAACATATTGAAACGCTTTTGTACCTAAATCATCACCACAAAGTTTAAAACCATTAAACTAGTAGAATTCAACAAATCTATTAAAATCATCATCGTACTACAACCACCTTAAAATACATCTCGGCTTGTAATCGATTCAGAAAACTGAACATTAGTATTGTTCTTTAAAGTAATTAACATTTTTTTTGTTGTCCATCCATTCATTCACTCCCTTTAAGCGATTAATTATACACTTTTTGAAAAACTTTATATTTAATGGATTCAATGTGTTGTGTGTGTGTACTTTATGTATGTATAAGTGGATACAGTACACGGCGCTGTTTGAAAAACAGCAAATGTACTAAAATTGCATATTCCTTTGACCATTTCCTTTATTTTGTAATTAATGTATAAATTAATATCCTAAAAAATATTGTTTCATATTGTACTTTTTTTCCTATTTTTACTTAGTTGTATTGCTGAAATTGCTTAAAATAAGCATTAATTAATCAATCAATCCCTTTTGGGGTCATGGGACTGCTGGAGCCAAACCCAATTACCGTTGGGCGAAGGGGGCGTACACCCTGGACAGATCGCCAGAACAAGTTTTTTGTGTGACAAAGAACTGCTGAGGTACTTACTTAGTACTTCACTGAAAATGAGATGCAAAGTTGTTTGTGAAAGCAAGTAATAACGTACATCAGATTTGCTTTTTACTAAAGGTTTGATCACTGTTTACCGTGGAAGCAGTTAATGCATTCACACACAAAATGAAATCAATGAAGAACAAACATTGAAGGAGACCTGAAACAAATATCTGAGATCATGTTTTGTGTTTCTTCAATATTTGGACAAAACAGAAGCAGGAGCTGTGACATCTTTAGGAAATTGTGTTATTACATTAAACCAATTATAAAGATACAGTCAATAATAGAAAGCAGGAATGTGCCAAATATTAAACTAATGAAGCATTAGGATCAGATTAAGTTCTCCACTATAGATCTTTCATTTTATCAAACATCAGATAAATCTGCAGCATAAGGACCTATCCAATAAATACATCACATAGAATTAAAATAACTTGATACAATATAACACTATTTTCTATGATAACAATAAATTAAATGTTTTAGACTTGTGCTTATAATAAAAAATATGTATCAATATTAAATCTGTTAACAAGACTTATAGTAAAATTCCTTCAGTCTCTGTCATGTATGAAGTACCTTCATGGTCCATGTCCTGGTGGTCATTCTGAGATTTTAAGGTCAATGACTCCGTTCTCACCTGGAAGTGTTTTGTCTTCTCCTCAGGAACCACTTTAGTTAAATGAAAACAGAAATTGATGCTTTCAACATAACCATGACTAATCAAACAAAACAACAGCTAAAAATCCAAATAATGAATGTTTGCAGGTCAATAATTTGGTCGTCATTATCTGAATGTATTTGACATTCATCACAGGTAGCCGTGCATGGCAGCTGGCGAGTTTGACCTTGTGAGCAGGTGATCAGGCGTTTCTGATGGTCCTTGAAAAGGGTAGACGGACCATAAACCTTCCATTTCTTTAGGGCCGGAAAATCTAATCACACAGCAAACTGTGAGTCACACTTAACAAGACTAACGTCTGATGATGTATAGAGAGATGTAGTAGCCATAGATAAAATATACTGTAGAAGCGGTATGTGATGAAAGTTGGTTTGAAGAAATAAAGAACAAACTGTGTGTTTGGTGTTGATTAAAAAATATATTTTTAAGGTAATTATTATTTTTAAATAGATTTATATATTTATATAGATTTATATGTTATATATTTTAATAGATAATGACTGTAAATGTGTTTGATGGTGCGATTTAAATTTAAAGCAGTGTTGTATAAAAATATAAAATTGACTGGATTTAATTAATGTAATTATCTTAACGTTAGATTGGGGGATTTGAGAGGCTGTAAGCTAGAAGGAGATAGTGTAAACAAAGGAATTATGGGAAACAAGTGGGACGCCAACAGTCCCCCCACGACTAAGAGGCAAATTTCTAATGAACTCCTGCCGCTCTGCAGAAACTATGTCTTAAAAAATGACACGTTTTTGACTCCAAATGACTTTCGTCTACATAGGAGGCAGCCATCTCACAGGAAAGGACCATCTTTTGCAATATTTTCCTGATATTGCTATTACAATAAATTTGCGATTTGTTGTACCAGCCAAGTAAGAGTGGTTCCAACTGACACATTGGCTCAGGCAGGGTTGGACCAATCACCGCTTGCTGACGACGGCTGGCTCCAACATGGCGTCATCCGTGTGTTGAAAACACGGCGACTGAGTTGACTTCCTTTGCTTGGAGCTGGAAGTAAACCGTTTCTGGATGACATCACATTCACTCTGTCCTTGAGACGGCTGAATCCTGAACATCCTAATGTTGAGGACTCATAACTGGGAAGACTGAAAACGTTCACTGATCCAAAGAGCAGCGACGCCAGTAGATCCGATGTATCCAGAGGCAGACCACTTTGTAATCCAACATGGAGATGAGGTCTCACTCAGACCATCTTCTCCACTGATTCACTTCATATCACTTGTACATTTTACCCATAAATTCTGGTAATTGTTTTTTTTCTGCTTCTTCGTGCTTTCAGTGCGTTTCAAATATATTCTGTTTATGTTCATCATAAAATCCTAAAGCCGGGCAGACTCAGACTGCCGACAGTAAAACACTCATCTGGGATTAGGAGCCATTTATTCATCTGAGTCCAGTAATACAATGAAAGCCTCGCTTCAGAATCCAATGAATATTTCACACTTTCATTTCATATGCAATCTCTGCTGCTCAGAAGTGTGCGCGGCTAGATATCATTCTGTACATGTTATTTCTTCAGTGTGTGTGTCGGTGTATCAGACAGCCCTGCCATTGTGTGTGCTGGGAGGATATTAGTGTCTGGCATTTCATTTCACCCAACTATTGAAATGTGTATTTTCTGGGATTCAAGCGCTTTTATATTTGGTTGTCAGCAGGTGCGCCGCGGCCGCATCGCTGCATCTAAAGTCTGTTTTCAAAAAGCGGCGAGTTTCTAAAGTCAACGGTTTATAACAGACCTATTATGACCATTAAAATATGAGGTCATTAAAACAATGTTTGTTTCTAAAAGAAGTCCTTCCACTAACATTAATGGGTGAATATTAGTCAAATGAAAACTTAATTTAAGAACTGACCCATTAGTGGAACTATGGATACTATTACTGCTTAATGATCGAGTCTGAATGTGCAGAAAATTAACTAAATTCATGGATTTTCTATAGATGAGATTTGTCATGAGGGACTTTAACTGTAGCATGGTCAGTCTCTGGTTGGTTCATTTGATTCTTTAAAGGGCTCATGTAGTATACAAAATGGTGTTTTTTTAGACAAATAAAAATGCATGAACGAGGCCTTCACTGACCACGTGACAACGTCCAAACGTTCCTCTAAACAGCAGCAGCAAATAAGGCAAAAAGAGGAAAGGTGAGAGTCTACAAGCAACACAACGGACTGATCACAAGCTCCTAAAATAAAGATACCAAAGTTCTGGTTCTGTGACTATTCTTGTCATCCGAGTTATGCCTCCAATCCATTATAATCTGCTGTTTTCTTCAACTCTTCTGAAGAATAAACCGTGGCTGAATACAAGTGAAGGTCTTTTTAAAAACAAACTTTATGACAAAACATTTTTTTCATCATATCACAATTCACATTTCAGACAGCAGACACATTTTTACTAGCAATTATTTACTGAAAGTTTTAGGCAAAAGTTAAAAAATACTTTCAGAATTACAAGTTTTACAGGTTTAAAAAATGCAAGGTGAGCAAAAAAATTTTAAATCTAAATTAAATCAAAATCTGTTTTTCTACCTTTTACCTTCAAACCAGCATCAGTTCTTAACGGTTCACATAAACTCTACCAAACAGGTGCTGATGATCTTCAGTGTCACACGGAGGTTGAAACCCGTCATGAAGTGATCAGATCTGCTGTGTAGGAGGCTTCAAACAGGGTGAAGAACATCTAAACCAGGGCTACTCACAGTTTTTAGCATGCAAGCTACGTTTGAGACGACAAGCACCCAAAGATCGACTTATATATATACTGTATATGTGTGTGTACCAAAATCACTTCATTCAACTTCAAATTTGACAACGTGTACAGTATTTTCCCTCTAAAGTGCAATGTTTCTGTACTAATAATTCAAAAACTACAAAGTAAAAGTACACATATCTCTGTGAGGCGACAGTGCAGCACGTGTAGAACAATTTACTAGTCCATGCCAGGAAATATCCACCAGTTACTTTATTCACCTTTAAGGTTGACAACTATTATATTTTCTAATTAAAATACGTTTTTTAATGTTCTAATAAATCAAAAATGAAGGCAGACAACTTTTTAGAAGTAACAACTTAAGTGAGTTTCAGCTTTTTACCCAAATCTGTATGACCTAAAATGTTTGATGCAGCTGTATAAAAACTAAAGAACATAATCATCAAAATGTTAAAACTGCTGTTTAAAACGGATGATTGAGAGTTTATAGACCTCATGTTGATAGAAAACTGTTTCATAACCATCAGTGAGATGTGAGAGCGAACTGCTTTTAGTGAGTTAATGAACTAAAACTAAAGTGTAAAGAATGATTTGATAAAATTAGAAAACGGTTTCAGGGAATGATCATTTTAGAAACTAGTTTCAAACTAAGCTGCACAATAAACTGCGATTTTCCCACAAATATTTCTAAAATAAATCTGTATCATTGACTTTATGGGAATAAGATGATAGTTTAAGGGAACAAACTGCTTTATCTGTGCTCTCAAATGTGTGTGGTCCAACTTTATAAACTTTTCTGTGACTTACAGCTGCACCGTGCTCTGACTTTTTCTTCTACTTAACTAAAAGTAAACCGCATCAAAACTGAGGTTCATTATATAATTTAGTACAAGCTGACTTCAGATGCTGACGCTGGATAAAACGAGGATTTTTAGGCTTAAGATATACTATTGATCACATTTTCATTGTACAGCAGTGCCAGTATATGTGGCTCCAAAACTTAAGACATTAAAAGTCAAAGAAAAGAAAAAGACTCCCTGAGGTAAAATATGCAAACTGAGACGTATGGATGGAGTTCGCCAAAAGGAGGCTGTTAATAACAGTGGGCTCACGCTGCAGGCAAGTTCAAACCTTTAGCTTTGAATTTTGCTGAAAACACAATATTTTATTCAACAGAATGGCTTCCAGGTGACTGTGCAACCACACACATACTCACGTGCACACACAATGAAGAGCACAAGACTTCTAAAATGCACTTATTCTCACAGCGTTATTGAATGCACAGTAAAACGTCAACACAGAGAGAATGTCTTCTTGGTGAATTTAGTGATTCATTTATTTACATTCTTTAGTTTTCTTCACAAACTTTAGATGAATTCATTATAGGAGATAAAACAGTTTTAGTAAACTCTCATTGAGCAAAAACAGACCAGAAACTCAGTAAAAAACAACTACAGTTTGATTCAGATTTACACAGGTTTCCATTGATTCAAGATTTAATCAAAATCAATATCAGATCAATTCTCAGGTTCCTATGAAGAAACACACCAGTATAGTTATGAAAGCATTTATGCCTAAGTATTGATCTTTAGGAAACACTATTAAAAGATCTTTAAAAATTCTCTTCGGGTGAATATCAGGTCTGGATTCTGAAAGTTGATTTAAATCTGTTAGAAGAACCGTGAAGAGAGAGAGGAGGTTCTTACCTTGTCCCGGTCATCCACCAGATCACTAAGAATATCATCAGGGTCCAGGATCCCTCCATCACAGTATTCAACATGGTGGGTCCGGACCAGAACATCTCCTTCCTGGGAGGAGAGAAGACGAGCGTTACTGGTCCTGCTGAGGGGAATATCCGCCGTTACAGCGACAGGGATCAGAAACCAGGAGTAAAAAAAGAGAAAATGTGCTAAAACATAGACCTTTTAATGGTGACGTATGTCAGTGTGTACCGTGACTTCGGGTTTACGGGTGTAGAGCGGGCAAAGTAGAGAGCTGAACACTGTTTTACAAAAAAATAATAATAATAAAGGGTAACCTTACTGTACAACTGGACAATATTTATTTTAGAAATGTCCTAAGATAGTGTTTTTTTATTTTCCTCTATTAAATGCTTGGTAAGGGTTCACACTATAGTGATTCTCCTTTCAGTACGTTTTTCAGTACGTAAAAACTCGTTCAGGACATTACAGGTTGTATTTTTGATATTCATAAACTTCATAGTTTTTCAAATATGGAGAAAAATATGCTGATTAGGAAATGAATGAGAAAGTCTTCAAATTTCAACATTTTATTTAGATTAGCAACAAGGCTTTACATATATTTTTGATAGTTTTTTCATCTTTTATAGTAATTTTATAGCATTTTTTAAAAAAAATCTGTGTTTAGCTTTTAACGTTTTAGCTAATGTTGTCAACTGAGGTTTTCATAGGTTTATTTATAGTTTGGCTTCTATTTTAGCAACAGGCTAACGTTTTTGACTAATTTAGTTTACTGAGGAATTTTAGGCTATTTTGGAATTTAGCCAGTATTTAAGCAATATGCTAGCTTCTTTGGCTAATTTGGCCTCTACTGAGGTTTTTTATACCAATTTAGAGATCAGCTAATATTTTAGCAACATGCTAACGTTTTTGGCTATTTTTTATGTACTGGGTTTTATAGGCTAATTTAGAATTTAGTTTCTATTTTAGCAACATGCGAACATTCTTGTCTAATTTAGTTTACTTAAGAATTTTAGGCTACTGCAGAGTTTGGCTAGTATTTAAGCAATGTGCTATTTTTTTTTTTTTTTTTGGCTAATTTGGAGTTTAACTAATATTTTAGCAACTAACTAATGCTTTTGACTATTTTACTTTACTGAGGAATTTTAGGCTATTTCAGAGTTTAGCTAGTATTTAAGCAACGAGCTAGCTTTTTTTTTTTGGCTAAATTGGAATCTACTAAGGTCTACTATTTAAGCAACAACCTAAATATATTTGCAAAATTGTCATGCATTAGGGATTTTCAAGCAAATTTACTACAAATTTTTTCAGAAATTCAGGTCAACTTCAGCACTCTTTCATAGTTCTTTAACGAAATGTAAAGTCTTTTAGCAAATTTGAATTTTGCAAATAACTTTTGCATTTTCAGGATATCACTTCAGAAATTGAAATAAATTGTATCACCGTTTTCAACAAAAAGCTTCAGCATCTTCGGCGACTACTTTCAGCAAAAAGCCTTCACACTATGGCAGGTAAACTAGCTAGTTAATTTCAGAGATTAAAAAACAAAAGCATTTTTTTTAATAACTTTAGTTTGAACGGCTGCTTTAAATAAAGCTAAAGGTCTAAAGGAAGTGACTTGTGTATTAAACTAAAGAGACTTTTAGAGTTACAAATAAAGGAAAAAGGGTGTTTAATCAAACAGGTTTCATTTCAGAAAAGAGTAGCTGGTTAGCCTTTGAGATTAAAAGAGAAAAAACTAATATGAGCTCTGCACACCCAGAGGAACAGCTAACCAATTTAGTCCAGACCTAAAATAATCAGTCAGAAGCTGAGAGCCGTTTCTTCTCCATGTTGTCCCTCTTTCATCAGCTCTTCTCCTGTTGGATGCCCTTCTCCTCCTCATCTCTCCTTTGTTTCTTCCCTCCACACATCACACACATCCCTCCCGCCGCCCCACACAGATTACACCCCCCCATCCCGTTTCACCGCCATGTTAGGTCTGTGATTAATGACAGCGGCTCTGTACCGGACAGCTGACTACACAGAGCTGCTGTTCAACAACATATTGAGACAACAACACACCAACGTACACGCCGACACGAACGCCTCAGAGAGGTGGGAGTCAGGACATTCCTGAGGGGGGGGCGCTGGATTAAATCATCCTTCCAGGGTCAGGCGCCTGGTGGGGACCGGCTCCGTGTCCCTGGATGGGGCTCTAAACGCTGATCTATGCAGAGCACGTCCAGGATGTTCATCGTTTAGTTCCCCTCCAGCAAACGCATTAACCCTCAGTGACTTTCAGGCAAACGGAGAGACCTCAACCTGCTGGAGACGCGCTCCTCCAGCAGAGACGGAACGGCCAACCAGGAGCTGGTTCTGCTCTGCTGACACCAGAGGAGCATTATGGTCTGTTCTGTGGAGGCGGTTTGATCTAGACTCCAGTCAATCCTGCTGCCCTTTGCACAGAGCAGGCAGACATGTATTTATCCTGAGTTAAACATAACCCAGCTGTAGTATTCAAAGGCCCCAAAGGAAAGTCTTTAACAGACTTGTCATTAATCACTATTACACAATGACAAACATTTCCTCCAACAGACAGTAGATTCTATTGATATCACTTTATTTTGGCGGTTTTTACTTCCTTCAGTCAAATGTTTTAGGACACGTTTCTTCTGAACCAATTAAAAACATTTGAAAGACAAATGCGACAAATGTCAGAGGTCACTGTGTCACCTCAGTCACGTGCTCTTTCTTTGCCTGCATTTAAGACATTTTTAGACTGTTTATTTTACTATCGTATCAGCTGTTCTTAAGGTAAATAAGCAAACATGTTCACTTATTGAAATATTTGGTGTTCCTGAGCGCTCAGTTCCATTAACAGTGCACAAAAAGAGATAATAACGTTCACATCTCTGTTAGCAAGATGTTGGTTGTTACTACATTGAAAATCTTCTAAACACCCATCTATTTCATAATGGTTATATGCTAAAAAGATGGGGTTTTTTTGAGAAAATTAAATACACACTATAAGGATGCACGCAAACATTTTACAATACATTAAATGTTTTAATGGCTACTTGAGCTTTTACCCAAAAGAGTTTGTGCCTGTTGCCTATTGATCAATGTCAATATTATTTTCTCTCTTTACATTCATGCTGAGATGAGGTTTGTGGTTTGTTCCATGTACCTTATCTGATGTTTTATTTTCTTCTATTAGAGTATTTTGAATATTGTATAGACAAATACGGTAAAATGGATCTCTCAGTTGGATCATTTATTCATATGAAAATAAAACATTCATAAGAAAAAGTTGATGGTTTTTCTCAATGTTTTTGTGTTGACCTATTAAATATCACCAGAATGACCATTCAGGAAACAAAAACAACTCATATGTGACTTGAACAAACATGAAATTAAGTTTGAAGAGACAGTTTAAAATAGAAATTCTTAAGGTCACTGATTAACAGGAGCTTAAAACCTCCAAATGGTCAAACCTGAACGAGGCACGCGGGTGACCCTCATAAAATATCAAGGTTGAAGATATTTCGTAGATGTATCAGTGACCCTGTAACAGAAAATGTTCATGTTTATCTACGGGTGTGCTGCGGGGGACAGGTTGTAGTGAACACTTCTACAACATGTGAGGGTAAATAAAGGAGAAGTAGGTGAGACGCAGGCGTGTCGGAAGGATTTTTTATTTTTTTTAACTCCCCAAATCCAGCAGAGTGCACAGGAAGCCCATCAGTGCTGTTCACGTGATACGTGCATAATAAATCGGATCGTAGTTTGTCCTACGGGCACATAGGTATCACATGCACACCACACGTGCAGCATTTGCACGTGGTCAGGAACGCGCTCTCGTGTGACTAACGACTACTGTGGTTTACGGACATCGTACGACAGCATCACCTGTATGATATAAGTGCATTTAACTTCCATTAGCCATATAAATACTTCACACGACAATGGTACGTTCCATTTACCGGACGGATTATACGACTGTCTCCACGAACTCGGACGACCCAAACATGCACTTGTACGGGTCGAACTACAGTAAAAGTACTTTTAAACCTGCGATCACACTGCAATCATCTTCACAACCAACAGCTGGAACGAAGTTCTACCATAAACATGCAGCAGAATAGATGGAACATTCACAATTACCTCTTATTTATTTATTTTAAATAAAGTTCAACAGGGATGAACTAATGACAGCATTTGACACCAACCTGAGAAGCGATGCCTCAGGGCTGCACATTTCCAGGCCGCGCATCAGAACACAGCTCTGGGTTTTGTCACTTCAGGGAAAACCTCGTTCAGTCAATCTAAAACCAATTCAGCTTATTAACTAAACGCAGAGCAGCTTTTACTGAAGCTGAAAATAGATTCAGCTGTTGTGTCATGAAGTCAAACCTCCAAACTTTTACCACAGATGGTTGACTTTACATGGACTTGACTGAAGTTATGCATGATTACAGAAAAATGTCATTGAGCTTTCTTTCATTCATTTATTTTTTTGATCTCGTGATCAAATGATATTTCCTCAGTCCTCTCCATTAATCTGATTTTAAACATGTTTGGTAAATGTTCCCAATCATTACACTCCAAACTCCATGTTTCCTGTTTGTTTACTTGTCTTTATCAATATGATTTTTGTTCTAATTCTAAAAAACAAAATGTTTACCACCATATTATGGGTAAACCTCAAACTGAAACTGAGTCTGATGTCTAAAATGTAATAAATATCCAATAAATATGTTAAGTGCAAAGTCAAATTGACTTAAGGTTTAACTATTGTTGAATTTCTATTTACTTTGTTAGTTTAACAAAACTTAAGTAAATAATTGATGTTTTGAGTGAATGAAAAATACTTTTAGTATTGACAGTCACAGTCTATCAAGTAAACTTAAAGAAGAGAGTAAACATTTGTTTTAAAAGTTAACCAGCAGGAAGACAAACTATAAAAAGCAGCTCAAAGACGGTTGATGCTCTGCTGTTCTGATCAGGACTTTAGAGGAGCACCGCCGACTGGAAGAACCTTCACCTGGTCGACTTCCACAAGACTGAGAGTCTTCAAGGGAAGAGTTTGTGGTTAGTTCTGGTCAGTCACTTCTCATTAGTCTGTGGCCTCTTTGGATTCGAAGCAAAATAATAATCCAACATTTGTTTCCGAGGTATCTTCATTAAACAACAGCTCCCTGATGACACGAGTTCCTCAGCTCAGTTTTCTGTCCGTCTGAGGTCATCTGATGACCTCTGCTGAATGAGAATGAGGTCATTTGTTGGTTTCTTCATTAGAAAGAATATTTGTTTCTGTTTAGTGATAGTTAAAGGTCAAAGGTCAGTGAATTATGTCTCAGAAGAGACAAATGAAGAAGTTCCTGGCGTTTGTGGAGCTCTTCTGTTTTCTTTCAGGAATGATCTTCTGTCTCAGAACCAAAGCGACTTTTCTGAGTACTGAAATAAAAGCAAACACACGAAAGTTTTTCTCTGAAATGTTGGTTTTCGACATGTATGATATCTGATAGAGTATCTGGTGAAGAAACTAGTGTAGAGAAGCAAAGCGGGAAAACCCAACATGCAAATAAAAGTGGGCGGAGTCAGACAGGAAGATCAGCTCAGTGCAGCTGACAGAAGGCTCCTCCCACATCTCCCTAACGTTACCTGTTCCATGTGATAAAGCAGAAACGGTTGGTTCATCCGTTTCATGACTGGATTTACCTAAACGTGTTTGCATGGTTTCAAATGTCCTCCCTGGTCCGAGTCCGTCCCTCTGGACCCCCGTCTTCAATAAAGCTGCCCCCAAAGGGAGTGTTTGCACAGCAGCTGGGAGTCCTTCACAGAGACACAGCAACACCCGTCTGTCCGTCACGGCTAATTAAGAAGCTAATAACTTCCTGGTGACTCCCCCTCAAAGCCCGCCTCCACTGTTTTCGCTCCTCTGAACATCTTGGTCCTCTGAACCCTTCTCCACGACGGTGAACTCTGCTTTTCCTTCAGAATCAAACCCTCCTCCTCATCACTGCAGTCATCTTCATCATCTCTATTAGGACTCATGACGAGATGAAAACAGGGTTTTTGGACCGACTCGTCCACCTCTCCCCAATCTGCTTTGGGTTATTACAGCTCCTAACGTTACATAGCTGACACGGGTTATGAAAACAATAACGCCCCACAAAACCAAGACGCCACCACTCTGAGGTTCTGACCTTCTGACCTCATTTAACAAACTCTTCTTTGTGTCAGCCGCTACCTAACAGAGGATAGTTTCTCAAACGCCACAATTTGAAAAATTTGACAAATTATAAGAAATACAAAAAAAGTCAATTTTAAAAACTGGATTTGTTCAGATTTCAAACGTAAATGTTTGCTTGATTTCAGCTCCATTGTAAACAAAGTTGAGAAAAGGGAAGAAAAAAAATCAGTTATTAGATGCATCAACATTCATCCAAAAGTCCTTTTGGGAATTTTCATTAATTGAGAATCAAAAAATGAACACGATTTAACTAGGACTGTCAATGAATCAAAAGAAATATTCAGATTGATCATATTTTTGGATCGTGATTAATCAATGACAACATGCAGCTTTTGAACAAAAACAGGCCAGAAAGAAAAATGTTCCTTTTTCTAGTCTGAAATTTGTAAAATAGTTGACGACTAATTTAATAGTTGATTAGTCGTTACTTTATAATATATAGAGTTGGAGGTAGAAAGATTGAAAGTTAAAATGGCATTCTGCTTTTTGGATTATTTTGGTAATTATTAAGGTTTTTTAGGCTATTTTGGAGCACTAGCATCTTCAGAGGTCAAATTCAGCTCACAGCATTCACACTAGCATTATCACAGGTAATGCTATATATCAAGTTTTTAGTTAGTTTAAAGCTAATGATGGTCCAGATGTGTTTTACATCCAGTTTGCGTACGACCAAATTGGTTGAAAAAATAATTAGTGATTAGTCGACTGTTAAAATAATCGTTTGTGTCAGCACCATCTGCCAGAAGTGGATATATCTAACAAACCAAAATTAAATCAGAGCTATTTTGTATATTTTTAAGCATAAGGGGTACCCAAAATACTTAAATTTCTTCAGAAATTGAAAATCTGCCAAGTAATCCTTGAATATAAATTTTGGTCGTGGATAGAATAAAGTTCAAGTTCACTTTTCTTCACTTAACTACTTATTTTTTTATTTAAGTTACTATTTAAAATGAAAAACGTTTTTTTTAAATGAGAGATCCACTTAAACTTTCTTTTTTATGCGTTTCCTTCAGTCTTTTTATTGTAATCATTAACGGGGCCTCCCGTAGACTTTTTACCGTAAATATTAACATTTTTGATGTGAGAAGATATCATCTCTTTATCTGTATGTATCTTAATTCTCTGTTGTGCTGTTTCTGTATTGATGTTGCGTACTCAGGTCGTCGTTGTAAATGAGAAGTTGTTCTAAATCGACCAACCTGTATAAATAAAGGTTAAAAAAATGCTGCAGTAAAAAGGCCACATGTGGCTCCGGAGCCTCAGGTTGCAGACCCCTAATCTAGTGTTTTATGGCCAAAAGAAAAGATTTTTAAAAACTGCACAGGTTTAGGCTGCATCGATGATGGTTTCATAATTAAAATCAAATAACTCACAAAAATAATATTTTACATTTTAATTTGAAAAATATCAGTTTTCTAACTGCAAGTGCAAAAAAAAGTATATTAAAATGTAACAGAGAATGTCTATAAGTGGCTTAGAAACTGACAGCAGAGACAGAAAATGAAGCCTTCAGTTCGATAAAGTGTGTGTTGACGTGCACTGGGCGTGACGTGCACTGGGCTGTCAGTGGAGCTGAAAAAGAAAAGGAAGAAAAACTACAGAGGAACAGGAAGAAGATGAGCTTTAGACAAACGATGCATCTCACTGACTGGAAATAAACACAGAACTAAAAGATTAATGTTAAAGTAAGGAAGTAGATCATCGGATCTGCTGAGACACAAACACTTTGTGTTCTCTCACTGAGAACACAAAGATCTAGTTTTGTTCCTCTTCAGTAAATCAGGAAAACAATATCTTTAAAAAATGTGTTTTCTGCTGATAAAGTTGATTTTCTTTAATAATGAAGTTATTGCTCTAAAGTTAAACTAATCATCCACTCATGTATCTGTTTTTATGAGCCATAAAAACTTTAGAACCAGCAGAAACAGGTCCAACTAAATGCCAACTTCTGTTTTCAGAGTGAAGTTGCCACAAAGGCTTCTTGTTTCTCCTGACCGTAAACAGAAAACCTCAGTCGATACCGGTTGATGGTTAACATTTCGATCTCTGTTTCACCTGTACTTTCACAACAGAAAACGCTGTGAGGCCAACCTCGTATCTTCTGTGTGGAACTGAACACTACCGAGCAACAAGGGGAAGTAGAGGAAGGAGAAGATGGCACAAAGAGGAAGCAAACATCTCAGGGACAGGCTCAGGAGTGAGGAAGCTGAAGTGGAGAGGACAGATAAGGCGATAAGTAAGAGCTGTTTGGACTGAGAGGATCATCTGTGGAGAAGCAGATTCAGACAGTAAAAAGAGAAGAAAACAGTGAAGCTGATATCTCCCACATCTCCCCTTAAATCCATACTGAGGCGATCATCCATACATGCTGTGCCTTTGGAATAATGGCTCCAATATGAAGGCAGTCACTGAAATGATTTGCTGCTGTGATGGAGGTCATGAGGTTCTGGGCCTCGGAGCAGCGCCGGGAATCAACAGCAGTCATAAAACAATCACAAGACCCGCTCATTTACATTTTACACTCACAACTCAATTGGAAATGTCTGCAGAATGCATATCAGAAACACTCCGTTAGGTCTTCAGTGTAGAGACGCGAACCTTCTCACTTCGTTTGATTTACCAGAACTTTAAAGGTTCTTCTAAAAATGTAAATAAAAGCACTTAAGCTTAGACTTTAAACTTTTGTGGGAAAAAAACTAATTTTATTTCATTAAGGAGACCATCTTCACACATTACTGCAGAAGATCTCAGAGGTCATAAGGCAAAGATCAGCAATCTTTAACAGCAAAAGAGCCATTTGGGTTCATGATCTAAACCTACAAGGAGCTGCATAACTAACTTTAGCTATTAGGAAATTTGGATTTGCATTCATGACCTTCTTTTTTTAAAATAATAAATATGAATTTTGCTTATTTAATGTCATGAACAAAAACAAAAGTTTAAAAGAACCTAGCATCTCTCAAAATATGATTTTTTGTTTATTTTTATGTTTGACAGAAGCTCAAATAACGTATTTTCAAAATAAAAGCTGCTCTGTGCCAAACAGGATCATCTCAGGTAGTAACTAACGTTGTGCAGCATAAGATAATATGTGCTTTTAACTCATAAAAGATCAAACTTTTTACCAAAGTTTTGCTTTGCATAGAAAATCTGTTCATTCTGGAGGTAGAGTTGACCAGACAAGACGTCTTCAGGTCAACAGGATGTAAAAACAGACATAGTTTATCATCTATGCGAACCTCAGACATCAGTTTATAAATTAAACTAATCTATATTAAATAAATGCTGATTAAGTAATCCTTTTATTTATTTATTTTTTGTACTTTTCCCCCTCTTTTTCCTCAGCAGTCTTACACTGCTGGGTTTTGTTATTTTAGTTTGGGGTTGGTAGTCTTAGTTTGTGGGCTTTGTTTGTTTGTTTTCTTTAGGTAGTTTTGGTTAGGAGCTGCTGACTCTGACGGTCGACATGCTGGATCAGCATCTCCATGACTTATGTTCTGTTTGGCTGAGGATCCACCATGGAGAGATAGAAGATCCACATGTGGATCTGGAGCTGCAGGTTGCAGACTCCTGCATTACGTCTTCAATCAGCTCTGACTAATTTATCTAAACTTTGAAGGTTCTTCTAAAAACGTAAAATAAAAGCACTTTAGATTTTAAACTTTTCTGTGGAAAAACTACTGTAATTTCATTGAGGAGACCATCTTCACTGATTACTGCAGCAGGTAGAGACCTCAGGTCACGCAGGTGATGGTTACCTGTTCCAGCAGCTTCCGGTACCTCTGCGTGGCTTGTTGGATCAGGTCCCTCACGGTCCATCCCTCCTTACAAGGAACCACCACACCCGTCTGTCCGAAGGTCACCGTCACCTTCATCTTCATCCAAAACGCAGGCCGGCGGGACAGAGGAGAGGCTCCGGAGTCATAACAGGTGCTCCGGGCAGAGGGAGGCAGGAGAGGAGGAGGTCCAGCAGGAGAACGTCCTCACAGCTTCAGGCTCCGCAGGCTCCCATGCTGCTCCTCCGGGAACATGTGCGGGTCCTCGGTGTGCGGGAGATCCTCCGAACCTTCACTGCGGCCTTCTTGAGAAACTTTCTGGAGTTAGCCGCCTGGCTCCAAACAGCTAGCTTGATTCTGCTGACCCGGCCCGGTTATGAGCGAAACCAACTATTAAACTATTTAAAAACTTTTTCCGGACAAACTAGAATCTGGTTTGATTTTTTTAAACTAAACTACAGAACTGAGACTAGTCGGTTCGTAAACAAACTTCTGATGCTACCGTAGCGAGATGCTAGCTCCCGTTAGCTTTAGCTGGAGTTTGGAGGGAGGATGCGGCTGGCCAACATCGAACCGAAACTTTTTCTCCTCAAAGATGCGCGTTTTCCGCGCGGACCTGAGCGTCGGTTCCTCCCCCGGGAGACGCAGCGGTGACGGGGCAGAACTTCTCTACCACCAGCAGGACGCCGGACCCGATCCGGACCGGACCGCGGGGCTCTTCACTTTTGTTGGGAAAGTTCTGGGATTCCTCCACAGCGGTCCTGAGCAGTTCCTGACCAGCTCCTCCGATGCCTGCCGCTGTCACTTTCTTAAAGGGACAGTACCGCCGTTACCGAGCGAGCGCGCGCTCCCACGCCACACAGACGAACTCACGTGAGCGTGTGTGCAGAAATTAAAGGGAAACTTCAGATTCCTGTAATCTGTCACTCAGGATTAACGCGGAGTGTCTGTAGTTAGGGGAAGGAGGGAGAAGAGAATGCGCCAAGTAGTGAAGCTGCTCTGATTGGCTGAAAGTCTTCTGGTGGGCGTGATTGACAGGCCCGTTCACAAATCAAAGGCCTCTGTCCATCCAGTTCAATGTGTCCAAATTCCTTCACTATTCACTGTATAGTCCCCTTAGTACATCTTCATTTGCACATTTATTTTAATAAAAAAATGGTGTACAGTAACACATATCCCGGTTCCTTTAAGAAAACATATGTTTCTACATAAATGTTGTGCTATTGATATTGTTTTTATATTCTAACTTAAAATCTCGTCCATATAAAGCTCTTGATATTAGAATTGCAGATTCGGACGGCTCTACAAAATGACAAACACCCGATTTAGAGTGACTGGTGAAGGAGACACCGGTAGAGTTACTGAAAGTTAATTCTGTGAAAGAATATCTTCTTGATGGAAAATGGAGCAAGAATTTCGGATACAAGGAAGAAGAAACGACCTAATCTTAATCTGATTGAGAAAATGGAGCAGTGATGTCATCAGGAGGTACAGTTTCCTGCAGGTTGAAGAGGTGGAAACACCTACAAGTTAACAAACAGGTCAGTTTTTTCTGTCTGAGAACTGATTTCATAAAACAAACTCACAGCTATAAAGTTAATGGAGAGAAAACTTGTGGAATCAAGAACAAACAAGGAAAATAATCATATTGACTCTGTTTGAAACTAAAGCTGCTCTCTGAAATATATGATGACAATAGAATTTGTATGCATGTTTAAAAATAAAATGATCTATCAAAATAAATCATTAAACGGTTTAATGTACAATTTACTTTTAAAATAATAAATACAATTTTAGGAAAAAAATGATTCAAATTATTCAATAAGGATTCAAAGAAGTGAAAATATTAAGATTTATTCAAACGCTTTTGCAGCTGCAGAACAAACAGTTTCACACGAGGACTTCATGAAGACCTGAATAAAGAGAAAATTCATCTTAAACTTGTATTCCTGATTATTTATCTATTCAATTTAATGGGAATCAGAAGATCGTATTTGTGATGTAGAAGATACGATGGGCGGGGCCACAAGCTTCCTGCACAATGGAAGTAACAGAAATTACTCAGGCTGAGTGGATAAAATCAATCTGAATTGATCTAAGCTTAATAGATAGATAATTGATCAATGAGAGTGGAGATTGATGCTAAAGTCCACTAGCTTGATGCTAACGTATAGTGGGATTTCCCATTTGACGGCTAATGCTAACGCTTGGTCGACATAAACATACATTGCTGGCTAAATGAACATCTTTATGTTCTCATGAATTTTCCAAACACTTTTAAGGAAATTACTTTAAAGTTGTGGTCTGAAACGTAGTTTATTCCTCATTCTTTCTTCTTCTTCTGGAATACAGTGTAATGCTATAGCGCGATCGCCACCTAGTGGCCAAACTGAAACAACCTCCAAAGAGGCAGAACAATTATTGGAGCTTCTCTGTTTGAGAATCCATGTAACACTGTAGGATATCTCATTATTTCACTAATACATTTTACAGTATGTGAACGTTATCAGATTAAACTCAAAACTGAATTGAATCTAATTAATTATGAAGACTGAAAAATCTGAATCATTGGAGAATAAGAAATTATTGGAGATACCCAACGGCAGAAATGACCAAGTCTCAGAGGTCACAGATACAACTAAAGTCTTTGTTTCTTTGATTCAGTCAAACTATGACACAATTAAATACTTACACAAATGAAAATGACTAATAAAATAAGACAAATGAACTCTGAAAGTCCTTCAGCCCAAAGATCTTCAGTTCTGTACTTTTTGAGTTTAGGAAAACAAACCTTTTGAAGTTGTCCAAACAGAATAAAAACTGGCCTTTTTTCTACTGTAATGATAGAATCCTAAGTGAAGCAACAGAATTCCCGCGTGTTTCTAATATTAGCTTATGTTAATATCAGCCTTCTGGTTTAAATATGCATCACAGTTACCTTGGAAGATGAAAACAACCAGAGCGGGAAGCTAAAGCGTTATAACAAACTTTAAGTGAAAAAGTGCTCCACTTCCTAATTGTTGATAAAATATTTGATTTTAAAGCAATCCTCAGACATGTTTCAGCAGCTGGCACTATTAGAAAATCCAAATGCTGAATCTTTATTCACCAAACGTGTGACTTTTGAATGTTTGTCTCATCTTCAAAGAGGAAATCCCTCCTTTTGAGGAGGAGTTTGACTCTGTAATTAGCAGCTGAAGTGTTTGCTTGTGGATGGTCTAATTCATCTGGGCTAGGATTAGTTTCTGGGTCACTGAATTCCATTGCTATTAATGAACCTCGTGGGACAGGGAGCATTGTGAACGCAGGCGTTTTCCCGCTTTCTCCTTCCGTCATGCCGGTTCAGAACTTTCAGTTCAAATGTAAAATCTGATGTGAAGTGAGGAGGTTGATGGGGAAATGTTTAATTCAGCACACTCTCAGAAGGATTTCTTTGCATTATTTACATATTTAGATGTAGAATGAATAAGAACTAAACATTGTTCTGAAGAACTTTTCTGTCACATGACGGATAATCACGATTGCTGATGATACTCACTGGTGCTTTAGTGTCAAAGACAGCTGTGCTGATGTCACACTTTCATTAACCAACAATCACAACTGTAGTTGAACAGAAATAAGTTATTTAAAAATGTTTGGTCAGATTTAGTTTGTGTGTGTGTTTGCGGCTCAGTTCTCCCTTGAAAAAGAGATCTAATCTCAATGGGATTTTCTAGTAAAATAAAGGTTCAATAAAAATAGTTTAAAAACATCTCTGAGTTAAAAGACATCATTAACACTAAAAGTGACTTTAGGGAGTTTACATGTTCTAAAACTCCCAAACGTTTTCTAAGTTTCAGAAAATGGATAAAAAGGTGAATTGCTCCAACCATTGATTGAATGAGAGAACTGGACTGAGTGACCCCGCCCCCTCATGTTCCAAACAGGAAGTATCTTCTGGCTCCAAGAAACCAAAATCCCATAGACTTCTATAGAGAAATAAACAGCTAATATTTAGTTATTCTATTGGTCAGATGAACCGTTCTGACTCTGATACATTTCTAACATCTTCTGATAATCCTCTTTTTTATCACAATATTTTTCTAAAGTTGAAGTTATTCAAGTTATAAACTGACCAATTAGATTCCTCAATAAAAGTGGGTGGAGCCTGCTGGCCCCTAAATCCAACATTCAAAGTATGAGGTACCCAGTGCAGCTGTCATTAAGAAACTTTGACCAATACACTAAGAAAATCTTGAACATTTGTTATTTTCTCAGACTCTTCAAAGATTGGATTTTCTCCGCAGCTTCATGTCCTGAGGCTTTGTCAGCCTCATCCATCTGGTTGTTCATTCTGCTCTTCCCCCCGCCAGGTGAAACCTCGACCGCCGCAGTGATCTGTGTCAGGCCTCGCCCATCCTGAACAGTTAGGAGTCCCGGTGACCATGTTGGGAGGTGAATGCTCTCCTGCTGTGAGGCCGTGGGCGTCCACGTCCTGACTGACAGATCCATGTCGTCGAGCACGTTCTGCTCGGACGTGAGGTCAGATAAGAAAAAGGTCCAATGGGGCCAAGACCACGAGATGTGGTGAAACACATCTGTACAGAGTACAGAATGTGCTGGATGGGAAACCAGTGGAGGTAAATGGGAGGTAATCATTAAAAACAAGAAGAGCTGTGATCAAAACTCATGGAGCCAAAGTTTTTCTCGATTCTTTTAAATAATGTCAGTAGAAACGACTGGAGCGGAATCTGTGTGTTCTCAAAATGATGGGTTACAGTTATGTCTCTACAGATGGAGTTAAGGTTTAGGGTTTTATGGTTATGGTTTGTTTTCAGTATGAAATGAACTAAATTTACAGAAAGTGGAGTTCATGGTTGCATTCATTTTTACAGCAAACATTTCACATTCAGAAGCTGGAAACCAGTCCCCAACCATCACACTACTACCACCTTGTTTGATGATTTAAGCATCTCTTCCTGATGGTTAAATCATGAACTTACCGTAAGTGAGACCTGCTTCTCTAATATTTTGCTTCTTTTATGAATTTTATCAATAAATGAAGGAAAATGACCGTTTTATCATTTTTTTTTACCACATTTTTTAATAATAGTCGTCATTCTCAATTCACAAACATTATTTAACCTCATTATTCTTTAATTCTTTAATTCTTTAACCTCTTCACAGAAGGACAAAGACAAACTTCTGCTTCACACGGATGGACAATGTAGCCGCACACTGTAAAATGACCGTACCGTTCTGTCGTTGTCCATCCTACCTTTATTGACAAAAAGTTTGAAGACAGAACTTCTTTAACTCATAAACTTCTTCGACTCATAAAATGGGCATGAAATAACAGAGTTGCGCCCTCTGGTGGTCAAACCAATGCAAATCATCAAGATTCCAGGTGTTACAAAAACTGCTGCATACACAATTCATTCAAAAGTTGGGAATACCATTTTTTAATGAGGTGATGATACATTTCTATTTAAAGATTGTTTTAATTGTTATTTACTTTGTCTGAGAACTTTGATTGAACAGATTTCGTGTCTCTGTGTGTCTAGCACATAGACTTAATATATAAGAATATAAGCACAGCGGTCGGCTAACTTTAATAGTTAAAGAGCCATTTGGGCTCCTTTTCTACGGATCAAAACCTAGAAGGAGCCGCATAGTCTTACTTTAGACTTTAAGAAATTTGGATTTTCATTTATTATTTCATGTTTTTTTTCTTTTAAATAAATATGAATTGTGTCTATTTTTGGCAGCACAAATAAAAGCAAAAATATAAAAAGGAACTAGCATCTCTTACCTTTTACCCCCGTAAATGCCAAATCAAAAAATAAAATAAAATAAGCCAGCTCATTGCTTAAATACTACCTGAACTTACAAATAGCCTAAAATTCCCCAATAAACTAAATTAGTCCAAAACGTTAGCCTGTTGCTAAACTATTAGCTAAACTCTAAATTAGCCTAAAAACCCCAGTAGCTAACAAATTAGCCAAAAATGTTAGCATGTTATAAAAATATCAGGTAAACTCCAAATTTTTTAAAAAAAAGTATAAAAAAGTAAAAAATAGTCCATGAATATATTTAATGTCTTGTTGCTAATCTAAATAAAATGTTCAAATCTGAAGACTTTCTCATTCGTTTATTTTGCTCAATATTTCAAAAACTATAAAGTTTATGAATACCAAAAATACCAGCATCTACACAATACATACTAATTAATTAATCCTTACTGTAAAAACGTGCTATTATTTTATCTTTCTGCAGCCAGAGAGCCACCGTGGAGAGATAAAAGACATCAGAGGACACATGTCCACAGACACATTTCCACAGACACATTTCCACAGACACATTTTCGTTTCGTTGAACTCTCCCTGCACGTTGTCATAATCAGTCGGATCCGTTCATCATGGCGGGATGACGGAGCGTGCTCAGTACGTTACATGTCACTGAAAGATTTTTCCTTCTCCTGCAGCGTGTGTGTTTGTACATGAGTGTGGGACGGGGACACACTAACAGACCAATCGATCCAATAACCTGTCAGCAGGGGGGGTTCGATCTCTCATGCTGTCACACCCCCAAACTATCTGTGTCCCTCACACACTAATATCCTCGTTCAGCATTGAACAGCGGAAAATGTTGCATGCTGTCAGCAGACTCCTCCTCTGCGTGCTGTGACACGCACACGCATGTCGTGTGTGCGTGTCACTTCAGGACACACTCCAGCTACTTCAGTTCTCTTGAGCAATTTTAAGCTAGCATAGCATTGAAGCAGGTCTGTGTAAAGCCTCAACGTCTCTGTCAACATTTAACTTTGTTTCTGTCCATAAGAAGCTGAGGATGAGGATGAGGATGATGATGAAGATGATGTGTAAAGTGAGCCTGCAGAGAAGGTCCCCACTACATTAGTAAAGCTTGGACCACACACAGCGAGGTGACGGGAGTCGCACCAATCATCACAGGTCAATGCAGAGATCTTCAGTGTGTCACACACTGTACCACCGGTACACCAGAGCAGAACACTACTGGGAAACTGTGAGAGGATGGATGGATGGATGATGGATGGATGATGGATGATGGATAATGGATGGATGATGGATGGATGATGGATGATGGATGATGGATGGATGATGGATGGATGGATGGATGGATGATGGATGGATCGATGGATGGATGATGGATGGATGGATGGATGGATGATGGATGGATCGATGGATGGATGATGGATGGA
>NC_050532.1:27587696-27594387 GCF_002922805.2 Oryzias melastigma | reverse complement strand
AATGAATGGATGATGGATGGATGGATGGATGATGAATGAATGGATGATGGATGGACGGACGGACGGATGGATGATGTATGGATGGATGGATGATGGATGGATGGATGGATGATGGATGGATGGATGGATGTTCGATGGATGAACATACCTGTCAGTATCATTAGCTGCTATCATCTACCTCTGGCCGTTCTTCCTCTCTGAGTTTCCTCCAGATTTCCCAGTTTCCTCTGGCACTTCAAAGCCGTCCTGATTGGCTGATTGCTGATTCTCAATTGTGTGACTGAGAGTGAGAGCCAATGATTTCTGTCTCTGTCCGGTCTCGTGAGGGGCTGCCTTTCCTTCCAACCTTTCCCTTTTGCCCAGTGACAAACTGGCTGCATCCCACCTGCACATTTACAAAAATAGAGGCTGGGATGAAAAAGTGGGTCGATGGAAACGGCTTTTCACAGCGTTTTCAAAGGCTTCAACCATTTGGGTAAAATCATGAAATGATGGAGCAAACAAATTGTACAGATCTGGAAAAAGATGGCTGTTCAAAATCAGACTCCTGCTGATCCCATCTGGGATGCAGGTCAGCAGGAGTTACACACATGTACACAAAACACACACTTACTTTGGCTGACACAATACATTCTTCTGATGCTGGTCCTGGATCTATGGTGTAGATAGATCTATGTTCTGGTGGTTCTAGTCCTGATAACAATGATTTTAAAATATTTTTAAAGAACCAAAAACACATTCATAAAACATTTTTATCCAGTAATACACATGCAGACAAAGAATTCTGAGAATCGTCTTCTAGTCGACTTTTGTTTACTGAGAACAAAGAAAAGGAGAGCATGAGCGTTCAAGTTCTGACAAAGTTCTTAAATGTCGTCATGGCACTTTCTTTAATGCTAAAATAATTCATCATAATTATATAATGAGACCCATCTATGATTCATAAGTCTCTGTGCCCGCCGGTGTGATTCTTACATATCTCCATTTGAAAGCTGGATTAAAAAGTCTTTCTTTCAGGGACGGTCTCAGCTCCACTTCATCCCCTCGAGTCATTCGACTCGTTTATGAGCAAGAAAATCATCTCAGCAAAATCCTCTGAACAAGGAAACTCAGACCAAAGCTCCGACTCTCCCTTTATGGTTCTGTCGGTCCGGTTTGTCGTTTACAGAACCAAGAATTCCTGGTTCACAGACGGTTCGTTTGGTCAGAATGAAAAACGAAAAACATTTATTATTCAGAAAAATAAAAACAGGTTATTAAACATTTCCCACAAATTTTAAGAAGTGTATGTCTGATTATGTTTTTTATCATCTGGTAGCAGGAATTCTTACTGTTTGAATTAAATATGTATTTGATTTGGTTAAAAAACTCAAAGTAAACTTTGATCCAATCTATCCTGACTTTGAAAATGTAACATAGATTCAACTAATCCACAAAATTATTTTCTTTTTGTTTTTATGCCAAAATGTCAATCAGATGTGTTCAATGTTTTGGCAGATTTATATGTTATAAATGTGACATCATTTTATGTAAACTTACATTATATACAAAGTAAAAGTATGCACATAAAATTAGAGGCTCAAATTAGAAAAACATTTAATTAACAAATATTTTTAAAAATACACGTCATTTATAAACACATAAATTACCAACAAACAAACATTCAATCAAGTCATACATGGAGCTCAAAGGAAGTGAAAAGAAAACTGATCATTCTGGACACATTCTCGTTCTAAAATGGTAACACAACCAGCAGTGACATAAAGATCAACAATTAGATCCAATTTTTCATGCATGATCACAGATCTACATTGATACTGTCACACATCCTGTAAGTACAAAGACACATGTCTACGTTTCTATTCTGCTGTAACGATGATAAATCAACCAATGATCAGAAACTCTCCTCATGTCACATGACCACACAGTACAGCTGCCTCAGACCGCCGCAGATGAGGCAAGAGAGAGGAATGGGTGGAGTCTGGCGGAATGTTTGTGACGGGATGAACTTCAACTCAGGAGTCGTTGAGGAATCTCAAGTTTCTCACTCAGAGAGGGTTTAAATCTCTGGAGCTTTGTTACAATAATCTCTGATTACAGCGTCTGTTTTACCATCGGTGACTTAATGTCTAAGATACAATTTAAAAGTGTTAATGAGTCCTGGGTCTTCAGGAGACACAGCGATGTAAAGCAGAAGATCATCAGGGTAGCTGTGAATGTCAGTGCAATCACTCCTGAGGACTGTTTATTCTTTCAGAAAGAAGGAAAAAGGTAAATATGAAGACAGAATGAAGTCTATCAAATCTAAAGTGGAGCATGAAGCCCTCAGCAGCATCAGCTGTTCTCCCAGAGCCAGTCCTGCTGCTTCAGGACTCTGTCTTAAACCTCATCCTAAAGAGAATATTTGGGGGGAAATGTTCAAATCGAAAATGCCATTATGACCCTATTTTTTACACCATTAGCTGTGCTACAGGAAAAATGAGACCAAATAACACCTGAAGCGCCTCGCGGTTTTGTGTCCTCGGCACCAGAACATGGTGTAAATGTCGTGCAAATGAACGGCGCCACCGCTAAAAGCTTTCCTGTCCGACGCTTTCAGGAATTTGTCACAGGCTCACAAAACAGGAACAGATGTACGGGAGGCTGATGACGACAAGAAAACGATATTTATATTCATAAAAAATAATTGAGGATATCTCACCCATTAGTCTGCTGTGGTTAACAGACTGGAATTATTCAAGCAGGAACACATGCATGGACAAACACCTGCAGCGACGCCTGCATATAAATAACACGGAGCGCAGCAGATTCTGAGGCTCCTCGTTCACACAAACACACACCTCTGGCTAATGGTTCAATTAACACACTGTCACAGCAGAACATGCCAGCCAACTAAATCACCTGTTCCAGGGAGGAGAGGAGAGACAGACAGTAATTGATAATATATTCATGGGAAGCTACTTTACAAACTAATTATGTGTATATAACAAGCAGAGAATTATCCTGACAGCTCCTGAAACCTATTTGTGTGTGCTGTTGTGTGAGTGTGTCAGTGGTAATGTCAGCATTACTTCTGTTGGAGCGTCAGTGGAGGATCCTGTAGCACAGGTGTGTCACCTCAATCACACAAGGGGGGGAAACCCAAAACACACCTGAGGTCGCGGGTCGAACAGGATAAACATTTATGGAACACTCTAAAACTACATTTTAAAAACTTTTAAACCATAACTTTTTTACATAATTATGAACTAGATATATAGCATTACCTGCAATACTGCTAGTGTAAATGCTGTAAGAAGGATCTGGCTGGTGAGTATGCTAAAAGCTGAAAAACGCTGAAACTGATAGCTGAAATAATTGAAACTAAAAGCTGAAAACTCTAGAGTTGATAGATGAAACAAATGAAGCTAAAAGCTGAAAACGCTGAAGTTGATAGCTGAAAACACTGAAGCTGATAGCTGAAAACACTGAAGCTGATAGCTGAAAACGTTGAAGTTGATAGCCAAAATAATTGAAGCTAAAAGCTGAAAACGCTGAAGCTGATAGCTGAAATAATTGGAGCTGATAGCTGAAATAATTGGAGCTGATAACTGAAAAGACTGAATCCATAGCTGAAAACGCTGAAGCTGATAGCTGAAAACGCTGAAGCTGATAGCCAAAATATTTGAAACTTAAAGCTGAAAACGCTGAAGTTCATAGGTGAAAAGGCTGAAGTTGATAGACGAAATATTTGAAGCTGATAGCTGAAAATGCTGAATCTATAGCTGAACATGCTGAATCTGATAACTGAAAACACTGAAGCTAAAAGCTGAAAACATTAAAGTTCATAGCTAAAATAGTTGAAGCTGAAAGCTGAAATTGCAGAAGTTGATAGCTGAAAACACTGAAGCTGATAGCTGAAAATGTTGAAGTTGATAGTCAAAATAATTGAAGCTAAAAGCTGAAAACGCTGAAGCTGATAGCTGAAATAATTGGAGCTGATACCTGAAAACGCTGAAGTTGAATTGCTGAAAACGCTGAAGTTGATTGCTGAAAACGCTGAAGTTGATAGCCAAAATAATTGAAGCTAAAAGCTGAAAACACAGAAGCTGATACCTGAAATAATTGGAGCTGATAGCTGAAAAGGCTGAATCCATAGCGGAAAACGCTGAAGCTGATAGCTGAAAACACAGAAGTTGATAGTTAAAATAATTGATGCAAATAGCTGAAACAACACGTCTTTCATGCAGATATGGTCAATGTTGGCCAAAGTGGTTAACGCGATGAAGTTCAGCCAGAATTTACCAAACACACATCCAGAGGGAAACAAAAACTAGAACCAGCAAAGATTGAGGCTAAAAAAAGAGGAGAACAAAGCAGAACAATACAGAATGTGACAAGAAGTCTACCAGTTAACCAGTTAGTTATTAGAAGAACAGATACATACAAGGCACAGTGGTGTAGTGGTCAGCACTAACAGCAAGAAGACACGGTTCAAATTCCAGAGGTTTCCATGTTCCATTGTCTGGTATCAGTCCTTTTTCTGTTCGATGTTGCTGGGGCCTATCTTGGGGATGGGCAGGTACACATGGAGTAGTTAAAATCCCAGCTGGGACCTTCCTGTGTGGAGTTTGTATGTTCTTCTCGTGTATGTGCAGATTTTTCTCCAGATATTCCTGAATTTTGTGAAATAATATTATTTTCAGTCCATTACTATGCTCCATAGATTCATTGGAGATTCCTAACGTGAGTCTGTGGTGTCTCTGTGTGATCCTGTGACTCGAGGACTACCCATGTGTACCTGCCCTTCCCAAAGATAGGCTCCAGCAACACCAAATATGGCTAGAAACAGACAAGAGGACAACAACTGCAGATGGTGGTACTTTGTTCAGTTTTTGTAGAAACTATTTATGAAGATCAATGTTTCAAACATGACTCATCCTGAAAATCCCCCACAATCCTCCAGTCTTAATACTGAACACAGTTTTGCTGCCGTCGGACGAACATGAAAAACGTCTTTCAGCAGCAGCAGCTCCTTCATTGTTGTTCCAGTTTTTTCATTTTGACAAGAAAACAACAAAAGCGGCTGATGGAATGTGAATTGAGCGAAGCGAGTATCTGTGGTCCATTAAAGGAGTGCGCTTGGATATATCTGCCTTTTCAGAGCAATAAAAATGTGATATGCTCTGATGAATGGAGCAAAGGGACGGGAAGCGGCCTGACTCTGAATTGGATTCAGAGCGAAAGACCAGCGAGTTCACGCCCTCTATCTCTTTGCACACTCTTTTACAAAAAATATGACATTTTCAATGCATGAAGCAATTTAATCTCCCTCCTCTTTGTGGAAACGCCTGTAAATGAGCCTCTGTGAAATTAAGGAGATCGTCCAGAGATTGGTCAGTCCGCCGGTCTCTGAGCCTCGGCTCCGTCCCGTCTTCATCTAATACAAAATATAAGATATTATCAATGCATGAAGCAATTTAATCTTCTTCCCTTTGCACGCGCTCTCATGGAAACGTCTGTAAATGAGTGTCTGTGAAATTAAGTGGGAGAACGTTGTGTTTTCTCCGAGGTCAGCCTCTCTCTTCATTTTCCTCTCTTTTTTCCTGCGATCCGTCTGTTTGTCAGAGGTCAGACCTTTCCCCGTCGGGGAGCGCCACTTTGGCTGCCAAATATTCCCTATTACCCTATGTAAATGCACTAATTCCAAGAGCAAACCCACATCATCCCAGCATTTTGACCTCCATTATCCAGGCCCTCCTGCGCATAGATACGGCCCGACTGTCACGTCCGTCTCCTCACCAAGAACTAAACATAAACAAGTTTACCACACATGATAAATAGAGCAGGAATTGGAGGAGAGGATGGCGTTAAAACAGCCTTTTGTCATGTTAAACTCATCATTTTACCACAATGTTTGTCATGAGGAATTATGGCAGAGATTGACGCACTGTTGTGCAGCAGATTAATCCTCTCCAGTTCAAGGGATTGTGCTCAGAACGCCGTGCATTGATGCCCTAAACTGGGCTGAATTCTGCACATGCTCTTGGAGACATCCAGCTCGGCGGCGGCGGCGTCTCTTAAGCTCCCTCAGAAAACGCTCTGTGTCTGTTGTGCAAATGATCTGCCTCATTTCAAGGATTTCTGAAGATGAACACAACGAAAAGGCAAACTGTGTATCTTCCTCTTCAGTCCTGCAGCTCTAGAAAATACTTTTTTTAAAGAATGTGCGGCGAACACACTGCTTTAAATCACTTTAATACCACAAAGGGAGGCGAGACAGAACCGGGATGGAAACAGAGTTTTCATTTTCTCACCAGACGGAGAACAAAACGCTTCTCACGGTCTTCATGTCTTTCCAGTTCGTTTCTTCAGGTCAGAATCTTTTTAGTGGTGATTGAGACTGAAGCTAAATCTGTCCAGACTTCCTCTGCAGACTCTTTAACACTCATGTAACATGAATTCTGTGGAAGTTGGTATTCAAGCATGTTCCATTTCTACAGAAAACATCAGCTGTGTTATAAATTATGAAATATCTTTGGATAAAATTACAGCCTCAAATGCATATTGACAAATCTTTGAGACAACAAGAATTTGTATTTAATTTGATAAGATAAGATGAACTGTATTGATCCGGCTGCGGGAAAATTCAATTGTTACAGCAGCTCTGAGGATCCGGCGTCAAAGTAATAATAAACAAATAATTAACATA
>NC_050532.1:27550249-27587548 GCF_002922805.2 Oryzias melastigma | reverse complement strand
TCATGTAACATGAACTCTGTGGAAGCTGGTATTCAAGCATGTTCCATTTCTACAGAAAACATCAGCTGTGTTGTAAATTATGAAATATCTTTGGATAAAATTACAGCCTCAAATGCATATTGACAAATCTTTGAGACAAAAAGAATTTGTATTTAATTTGATAAGATAAGATGAACTGTATTGATCCGGCTGTGGGAAAATTCAATTGTTACAGCAGCTCTGAGGATCCGGCGTCAAAGTAATAATAAACAAATAATTAACATAATGCTCCCATACTGTTCTGAAGTTTGGGGAAATAATTATTATAATCACATACTTCTCCAATATATGCTTGCAATATAAATTATGAAATATGTATATTCTCTACATAATAACATAGAAGGCTGCTAGAAGTTAGAAGCTGGGGAAAGTATGGTGCACTGGGGCTCTGTCCTCTTTTCCATCTACTTCTCCTCTCCTCTACTTTTTTATTTACTTCTAATTGTATGCCTTTGTTGGTGGTGCAGTATAATTCACATGTTTTTCCTTCTCTCCGACTCCCCTGTGGGAGACCGGGAGAGATTGCAGTTTCCGGGAGACTTGCTGGTGATCCTGACGAAGCCCCGCCCATCTGGATGAAGCCCCGACACCATCCTGCATCTCTGAGTGGGAGTGATTCCTGGTGGGTCGTCTGTCCTCCTGCTCCTGGTCGTGGACTGCAGTTCTGCTTCATCTGGACTATGGACTTAATCATCACTCGTCCCTCAGCTCTATATGAATGAACTCTACTCATATATGCAGTTTTAGCAGCTAACTTTTCTTTAACCGTTCTGGTATCGCCTGTCCGTCCTGGGATGGGATCTCTCCCTCATGTGGGAATCCCTAAGGTTTCTTCTTTTTTTCCTGACTCAGGTTTTTTTAGGAGTTTTTCCTTACCGCGAGGGAGGGTCTAAGGACAGGGATGACCGTTCTTTATAGTCTGTTTAGTTTTTACCTATTGTGCATATTTTATGACTCCATCTGTGCATCTGTAAAAACTACAGGCATGAAGCCCAATGAGGCAAATTGAATTTGTGATATTGGGCTATATAAATAAAATTGAATTGAATTGAATTGAAAAGAAAAAATAAAAATGAGAAAAACTATTAAAGGTAAGAAAAAACAACAGTATAAAGATAAAATAAAGTTATTAATCTCATTAAAAAAACTCATTATTTACACTTTACATGAATTACTGGAGAAAAAGACAAATAAGAGAACTAGAAACAGTAGGCATAAATATCATCCATCCATCATCCATCCATCCATCCATCATTTATCCATCATTCATCCATCCATCATCCATCCATCATCCATCCATCATTCCTCCATCCATCCATCATTTATCATCCATCCTGCTCACTCCAAAGGACCTCCTTCTCCTAAGAAGGTGGAGATGTTCACGCTGGTGTCCATCCTCAGAAATGAGTGAACTTTGATGAAGTCAGCCATCTCTATAATGGACACAATGACGGGCATCATCCTGGTTATATGTCCGGAAGTGATGTTGGAGGAGGAGCTAATACGCAGGAGACCAGGTTTGGTGACAGAAACTGAACATTGAATAAATAACCAAAACCTGACAAAACCCACAGAGAACCACGAATGGTGGCAGAGCGGAGAACCTGATCAGGATGAACTGAACAGCAGACACTTAAATAGGCTTTGGACAATTAACAGGAATGAAGACAGCTGTGATTGTGAGGACAAAAAAAATGTAGTAGATCCCAAAATAGTCCAAAATGTTAGCAGAATTCCAAATTTTAAAACTTTAAAACCATATATTTTTTTACATAAATATGAATAATAAAAATGCAGGAATATTATTCCAGAATAAATCAACTTAAACCTTAAATAACTTTCAATATTTTATTCTCATTAAAAATATATTTTGTCTAAATTATTCAAGATAACATCGGGTCATTAATAACAATAAAATACAATGATCTGGAGGGCCGGATCCGGCCCCCGGGCCTTCACTTTGACACATGTTCCCCTCCCTCTTACTGCTTGTTTTTGTCCAGATGAAGAAACGTTTGTTTCAGAAAAACAAATAGTTTCCATTTTCACTTTTTGATGGACTCCTGCAGCCAATCAGAATCGAGTATTCACCCAGACCACGAGCTGGTGTGAGCTGAAGTTACAGACATGTTTAAACCCTTCAGCGCTGACTAACTTGAGGAGTCGGATTGTTTTTCATTCAGTTTTCTGTAAGACAAACTGTGGTAGAGATGATGACTTCAGAGGTTCCAGAGTTTTAGACGACAGATGTCGGAGCGTCTGAACTGCTTCCTGTGGGTTTAAATGTTCAGATTCTAGAATAATTGTTGTGACACAAAAAAAACCTTTGAACAAATAATCATTTTGCCAAAAGTAACAACCTGCAGTGAACAGCAGGTGGTGTGATGATAAATGATGAGGAAAAATGAGCAGATCTTTTACTCCTGATTCACATCCATCATACAAAATACACACAGACCTCCTTATAATTATAGGAGGAACTTCACATCACTGCAAAATGTTTGGATTACGGATGTTTTCTCTTTGAAACTAAAACAATGATGCTGCTTCTTTCAAATCTCCATGAATCATGATGTAACCGTGGCCACGCCCACACGCCTCCATCAGCTCCTGGGGTTTGACTCTGGAGTCCTTCACCCTCCTTGGGTCGGTTGCAGTAGACGTCAGTGACAGCTGACAGCTCCTGCGCCGCCACGGCATGTTAAAGAAGGCAGATGAATAATTATGTTATCCTGGATCGATACTGTCGATGTCGGGACTCTTTAACATTGGAGGAGCAACAGCAGAAACTGTTTTGTTGAAGTGGTTTCAACTTTTCTGATGGAACATTGTTTGGATTTAAATGAACAAACAGAAATGAAAGTTTCTGCTCTGAAATCCAGACATTTATGTCAGTGAACACCAGTCTCTGACTCCCAGTTGTCTTTGTTCATTAGAACTCCCAGAGATGATATGAGTAACTCAATCCTTCACTATTTATTATTAACCTTTATTTATACTGGTAGGTCGATTGAGCACAATTTCTCATTTATAACGATGACTTGATTACGCATCAGAAATACAGAAACAGAAGAGCAGTAAGCTTTATACAGATTAAAACATGATCTTCTCACATCAATCATTTAAATATTTGCAATAAAAAATCTACAGGAAGTACTAAGTTAATGAATACGATAAAAAAGCAGGAGGAAACATAAAAGAAGTGATAAATATCTGTATTCATGTCTAATCACACCTGTTAAAGATGTCTTAAATGCAGCTCTGCTTTAATCCAGAAGATCACACCAGTACGGTGGACCAGACTCACCACTGCAGCACTAAAGTAACTGCAAACAGAAGAAACGGCAAAAAGAGAAATGATGCAAATGAAAACGAGAGACTGGCGACACACCAGAGAAACAGCTGAGAGAATGTAGATGAACAGTCATGAGATTGACTCCCCAAACAACAGAAACGGACCAGAAACTGCAGACGGACCAGTTTGAATCTGGGCTTACTTATTTGTGTATTTTCCAATTTGTACTCCTATTTTTGTCCTTCTCACAGTGGTGCACAAGCAAGAACCATTTCTGATGATCCACTTAAGTTTTTTTTTTGTTGCAGTTTTTCTTTGTCCTTTTCATTTTTAAAGAATATCTTTCCTTTTCTTTTCAGTGTTTCTTTAAGTTGCAGAATTTTTTCTTAATCTGCGCCACTCTAATGAAAAAAATAAGTTGTAAACTGAAAAGTTGATGTTCTAAACCTGGGGTTCCCAAACTCCCCGGCCCCCTCCATATTTGGCCCAGCCCCCCAAATTGTTTAGGCTAAATTAGACATTTTTCCAGGATTTTAGGCTAATTTGTCATTTAGCTAATATTTCAGCTACTTTCTATCGTTTTTGGCCAATTTAGAATTATTTGAGCTTATTTCAGCTAATTTAGCACTTTGCTAATATTTTAGCTAACTATCAGCTTCAGAGTTTTCAGCTATCAACTTAAGTGTTTTAATCAATTTAATCATGTGATCATGTTTACAACAGTGTTGGCACTGATGTGTTTTGAAGAATAAGCTCTTACACGTCACTAACGAACCGTGATTGGTCAGAGTTCAGTGTTTTTGCAGTTTAACAGTCAAAAGTTCAACTGGTTGAACTTCCAGCATGCGATCAATGAACGCTCGTCTGCGACAGGACTTAAGGTGAGTTTCCATAGACTTTTGACTGGAGGTGGGAGCTCAGACCAGCGCGGTGTGAATGTATCGTTACAGCCAAAACAGGCTGAAGCTGCAGGAGGAATGACCTCATCATTCCTGTTCTCAGGTCTTCACTCTGGAGACCAGTTCCACATAGAATCCATTTCAAAGAACTGCTGATGGTTTATAAACCTCTGGATGGAGCAGAACCAAACAGATGCTTCACTGATCCAGCAGATCTGCAGGAAACCATCTAGAATCTGGAGTCAGAACCAAACAGGAAGAAGGTGCTCCAAGATGAAAGTAGCTTTCTGAAGAATTCAGATGTTCTCCAACTGTTTTAAAGTGTAGACTAAAAACATTTCTATTTTCAGAATGTAACCCTATATAACCATTCATATCATATTTAATACATGTAATTCTGAGACCCTAATCTCATAAGAAAGATCAAAACTTTCCTTAAAATCCCATTGCATATAAAGTGGTTCATGTTTTCTGCCCTGCAGTTCATTATCATTCCACTAGGGGCAGTAGAGGAAGTTTTCCTGCTCATTTCAAAATGTTTTATCCGTTATATCTCAGAAACAGGTTGAGATGTACTCACAGTAGTTTTTGTAATTTTTCTTAAATGACTACCTGCTGTTTTGAAAAAAAATATTTAGTTTGAGACAATGGCTAAATAAGGTGCTTAAGGTGCAAATATTTTTGCATTGAAACTTACCAAGTCACCCATTGTATCATGATTGATATTTAAATATTCTTCATTCTTTAATGTAACAGAATTTACAGGGTTAAGAGAATTCTCAAATATCTGTCAGTTAAATTGTATTTTCTATACAGAATGACGATACTTCAGTTTGTTTAACTTTGACTGGAAGTTCCTGCATTTATGTCTCCTGAAACTGTAAATATTGATTAGTAATCTTTCTTTACAAACAGAGAAAATGTTCAGTTTTATGTTTCTCATGAGCAGAAATGAGAAAAATATAAGAATCCCATCAAAGAAACAGACGTGTGATCCACTGATCAGACCGTTTTCAGACTGTCATGAAAAAAAAAAGACGTTTCACTTCCAAACTTCTGCAGGCTTGTATGAAACGCATCATCAGGCTGCATGACTATGAACAAACATCACAAAAAGAGGAAAATTCAAAGTTAGTTTAGAATCTCGGCTAATAAAACCTGGTGCACGCTGGGTCAAGGCACGAGCTTTTGTGCTCTGATTGGCTTAATCAGGTTTTGAAGTAGAAAATTAGTCCTTCAGAGAGATTGTGTAATTTCTTAGAGTGTGAAGAGAATGTCTTAATCAAATATAATCAGAGAGGAATAATTAGGACCTATCTGCAGCACAGCGATACAATGGGACATTTCTGACAGCGAGTAAAGCCAGTTTATGGCTCTGCAGGGAGATCAGACCTGCTGTCCTCGGATGAGCTGCAGACTCTCAGTTCTAACAGCTGATTTACTCTCACCAGGAAAACACCGTTTCCATGTCAACGAACAGACTCAGTTATCTGACAAGAATGTTCTGATTCTGTTTACACTCCAAAATACATCCAAATTCTTACAGGCATTAAGGTCTGTCGTTTACACAACAGCTGCTAACATAAACTCTTCTCAACCAAAACCCACATTCTGCTCCTAAACCTGGACCCCGAAGTACCAAACGCTGCAGTTCCTCCGACGACCACTAAAGGCTGGTTTCAGAGGGAGAACGTTCCCGATGACTCTCATCTAATCTGTGTTTGGAAGGTATAAATATCTGATTATAAATTTTGAACCAGATATTGATGATTCATGTAAACAAAACAGTAAGTAGAGCCATGGTGGGATTATATAAGTTCGTTTCCGCCCACTCCCTTTCAAGCAATCTATCCTGTGATGGCGAGTTAGTTATCTTATGTCTGACAAATATTTGTATGAACATAAACCTTTGTTGATTGTATTGGACATGGATTATGCTTACTTTGATTGCTTGAAATAATCCACTTCAAATCAAATCAAATCAAATCTTATTATTGGAGCCAGTTATTAAAATCAATATTTAGAGGTACAAGAACCAAACTTAGAATGAATAAACCTTAGGATCCCCTGTTTCTGAAAAGCAAGTTTACTACCAGAAAATCTAAGATTTATATATATATATATAATAGTATGAGATTGGGGTAAGTAGACATTAAATGTTTTTGTAACAACTGGGTAAATGTCTACATCTCTACAAATGGCCGCCATTTTGGATTTCTCTCGAGGCCAACGAGGTTTTCCGATAGACAGGATCCTCCATACATCCGTGCAAAATTTAAAGCTCGTACCACAAACAGACACAAACACCAACACGATTTGTCTGGAATGTCCACCTAACCGACTCTGCCTAATGTGAAACCTTAAAGCCAGAAACAAATGATCCAGTCTGCAGCAAAAAATGCATTTTCATAATTGGGCGGGGCTATCTTTTCTAAATGTTATTAAAATTCTAAACAAGAAGAAGAAAACTATATAGAAGTCGCTCTGGAGTAAAAGTCGCATATTTAGGAGAAAAGTCTGACGTTTCATAACAAATCCGCTAAGCCCCGAGTAAATAAATAAATACAAGAATGATAACCTTTGATCTGTATAAGAAAAATATAAAAGTTTAGGAGGAAAACAATCAGATTCTCTTCCATGTTAGTTTTGGACATCACTTCTTCTTCTGCCGCTGTCAGCATAAAATACTAATTCTCAGCTGCAGCGCCCTCTAGTGGTTGATAGAGGAAATAAATGCTAATAGACAACTGGTGTTTACTGGGAAAATAACGACTATATAACCCTTTTGATGTCTTAAAAAACACACAAATGCAACAGATAATACAAAAAAACGGACACTGAAACTGTTTTTTTTTCTAATAAACATGAATCCTCTGTTTGAACAACTTTAATACCAACATTTAACAGCTGGTTGCTGAATATTCTGCATTATTATTATGGATTGTCACAATAAATCCACATTTTGAAATAAATCTCCTGGTTTTGTCTGTTAAGTGCAGCTTTTATTTTGAAGGTGAATGCTCTTTTTCTGTTTCCTGTTTTCTGCCAAAAGAAACATTTCAAATGTTTTTTTGAAATGTTTTTTTTAATTAGTTTGGGGGTTTTAATTCAGCGGTCGGTGCAGTCGCTTTAAGAAAGTAACAGATGGAAGAATCAGAAGTTTGTTGTGGAGAAAACCAGAAGTTTTCCAAAATAAAACTTCCTTCAAAACTAGATTATAAAATCTGTAAGTATTTTCTCTAGTATTTAGATCGGTCACCGCGACTCTTTTCAAACTCCAAAATGAGATTAGAATTAGCAGTGACTCATTTGCCGTCCGGCTCGGCATTGACGTCATTCCCGGTGAGTTCTGAGAACAACATGAATTCTGTGTGGCTCCGGATGGAAATAAGGCCAAAGTGAAGCAGCCCTCAGTTGTCATGGGGACTCCGGCGGACCAAAATAACCATCGCTTTTCATGCCATCAGGATCTGTCGTGTGTTTTTTCATGTTCCTCTCTGATTTTTTCCATTTCTCAGGTTTGTTTTTGGCTCATCTGTCGGTGTGGCTCCTTCCAGTCCACCAGCGACTGCCTGGTTTTTAAACCTGGACTCTCCTCGCTCTGCAGAAAGAAAGACTGGAGCAGAACTCACACAAAGGGCACACACGGAGCACACACAGTGCCAATCCACTTAACCAAAGCGTTCTCTTCCTGAAAACGGCTGATTTGAGCCCCTGCAGCCCCTAATCTTCCAATCAGGGACGGAGTAATCTCCTCCCCACTGGGCCTATCAGAGCCTCCGTTCAGGTTCTGCCGTTCCTGCAGGGCCGGCGCGGCAGAATCGTGTTCAGATCGCCCTGCCACTCATTCACGGGAGCCTTTCTTTGCCAGTTCATTTATATAGTTCTCTGTGGCGCGCCGGGCCGCTGTGATAAGTGCACATTTCACATGTCCAGTAAAAATCACGCGCCGCCACTTTCGCTTCAATTTTTGGCTGCAATTGGCAGCTGCCATTATCTTCTAAATGTGCTCCGTACCTGCCACAGAAAGGCCTTTCAGGCACTCCGAGCTGTCAACACGCCGTTGTCTTACACATAAATCTGGAGCGCGAGTGTTATCTGACATGCTTTTACCAAAGAGCTTCAGCTGTGGACAAGAAAATCTACCATCAGATGAAAAAACCACAAAGAGACAATAAACCGTCTTGAATTCAGAAAAAGTCTCAGTATTTATTTATTTTATGATCAATTTTAGCTGTGAGACACCAAATAAAACTTCAGCTTCTTAGGTTTTTCTTGCTGTATGGAGCTGAATTTGGGCCAATATTATTTAAAACCAAATAAAACAATTATTGGTGTTTGGTGAAAAAAAAAAAAGAAAAATGACCCAAACTTTTTGCTATTCTTAAATAAACTTAATTATTTTGAGCATTTTTTTGGTTTCAAAACTCAAAATTTCATTTTCAAAACATTTTTTTTTTCATTTTTGATTTTGAAATTTTCATATTCAAAAAAGAAAAAAATTCAAAGTGAAAAAAAAATTGAAATTTTTAGTTTTGAAACCTAAAAGAACAGAATATTCGAAGCTTTGAAATGTAAGTTTATTTTAGAAAGTGTAGAAGTTTTGGACATTTTACTTTTTTTGGGCCAAACACCAATATTTTTTTCAATTTGTTGTATTTGGGTTTCTAACAATATTGGCCCCAATTTAGCTCCGTAGTTATCAGCTTAATAACGTCTACCAGACGTATCGGACGGACTTGTAAAATATAAACAGACCCAGAATAAATCAGCGTTGTTACGTTGTCTTCCTTTGGAAAGAATAATGTTTATTCACAAAAACCAACAAAACGTTTGAGGAAATTCGGGGACCTTTAATCAAATATATTAAAAATCGAGACCTATCAGATGATCCAACAGGTTTTTACTTCAACTGATTGGAATTTTGCTGTTTCAGATGTTGTTATAGATTCCTGGGACAGTATCACATGAGAGACGTAAAATGTTCATTGTTACTTATTTTAATTTGTTTGTTTAATATTTGTTTTTTTGCGTGTTTAGACTAAATTTTATAAGAGACCGTCTTTTTAATACAAAGAAAATGTAAGTATTATTGAAGTTGCTGTGTTGTTATAACTGTTTCTTTAATTAAAAAGTTGTGGAAAAAGAGATGGTTTTCAGGTGAAACATCTCCTCGAAAATATACAAAGATCAACTTTGTCAAACACTTAAATGCAGTAAATGCAAAGACACTCCCACCGCCCTCTGAGCTGTGATTGGTTTAATTAGCTCTTAAATGACCCCCCCCCCCCCATGAAGAGGTTTGGAGATTAGTGTCTGCAGAGAGAGAGAAATCAAATATAATTCATTTGTTTTAAATCTCATATTAATTACATGAAATATCTGTATTTTTTTAAGTTCTCTCATGTTGTGAAAATGCTGCTTCAGAATTTCCTCTTGAGGCAAAAATTATATATGTATATATTTAAATTAAACTCTCATCACTTTTAACAAATTACTAGACAAATTGATTCTTTTCATTAGTATGAATACCATCAAAGTGGGTCTTTATTGTTCATCATTTTAACCACTATAGAAATCTTATCACTGTGAAAAGTGAAAGATTGGATCAATAATTATAATAAAAGTCTTGTGATTTTTAGTTTATTTAATTCAAATCTTGGGTTGTTGTTTTACTCAACTCAAGTAGATTTTTTCAGAACTAATATATTGATTCAATGTTTCACTTTCTACAGTCCACATTAGTTATTTGTTTGTTTTCTTTAGAGTATTTACATGATGACTTAAAGCACACGTGTCAAATTGAAGCCCGATCCGGATCGTTTTATTTTATTAACAACCTGATTTTATCTTTTATTTCCAAGGTTTGTTTTGTCCAGCAGCATGTTCATAGTTGAATCGGGATATGTTTATGGAGATCCATCTTTTGCATTTTTTATAAGTGGAATTTTTTTATCTAAAATGACGTAAAACTAAAGAAATTTCTTTTAACGTTTAGTATATTTTTAACAACATTTTAACAAAATATATTTTCATGGAGAATAAAATACTGAAAACTATTTAAGTTGATTAATTCTGGAATAATATTCGTTTTTGTTTTATTAAAAATGTAGTTTTAGAGTTTAAAATGTAGTTTTAGAGTTTAAAATGTAGTTTTAGAGTTTAAAAATGTAGTTTTAGAGTTTAAATGTAGTTTTAGAGTTTAAAAATGTAGTTTTCGAGTGCTCAGTACATGTTTCTCCTGTTCAGCCGTGATCTAAAGTGTGTTTTGGATTTTGGTCTCTTGTGTGATTGAGTTTGACACTCCTGACTTAAAGGTTCTGAAGCAGAAAATGTTTTTATCTTTTATTTATTAAAGTGCTTTGATTTAAGTGAAATCATTCCAAGTTTATGATTTATCTCTTTGTTAAATCAGTGAACATCCTTCATGTCGTCGTGTGTTGTTTGCCTCAGACGGTAATATTCTTGCAGTTATCAACTGCAGCATCAGGACCAACCGCAGCCTCATGACGGCTCAAAGGTTTGTGTAAAAATCAAAAATGTCAGAGTAAACAGAAGAGTGTGAACAAGGCTTGAAGTGAGCCGTCATTCATTCAGGACGCCAACAGAGACAGCAGAACAAAGCGGCGAGAGCAGCAGTCCACGTTCAGGTCTGGAGGGAAAATGAGTCTTTTGTCTGAGCCGAAGCTCGTCTGCTCCTGAAGATGAGGAGTCGCAGCTCTTAGAGAGGACAGGTGGAAAAAGCTGAGCATCCCTCTCTGACGGTGAAAAGAGCTGTAATTAGAGCCCCCCCCCTCATTCACGCCTCACATCAATTACTCTGCATCTCTGAAATGTTTTTGTCCGTTTGATTTTCTCCTTTTCAGCCTCCGTAATGGCACACCTCCATCAGCTCCGTCCCGGCTTCTCCTCCATTATCCCCTCTCTGTCCTCCACTCTTCCCTCCTCCTTCCCGCCGGCCCCATCTCTCACTTTCCACCTCTGTGTGTCTCATTACTCCGGGGGGGCCGCCATGCTGTGATCCTGGCCGTGGGTAATGGCTCACGGCCACGGCGGATGTGGGCTGCAGATGCAGCTCAAATGAAATATTAGGTGTTGAGTGGGATTGTGTAAATCAATGGCTCCGGCGCTCCTTCATCCCAATCACACGAGCTCGCATCAGAGGCCGGCCTGTCCTCCTGTTATCTCTCCATCCATCGGCCAGCCTCCCTTTTCTTTTGTTGGTAAATCATTCCTGTCGGTTTATCATCGCTTTTCTCGTTCAATTTACAAACGCGGCGCTCTGACGGGCTGTGGCGATGAGCGCCGTGGCGATGAGCGCTGTGGCGATGAGCGCCGTGGCAATGAGCGCCGTGGCGATGAGCGCAGTGACGGACGCTCAGTTCTGTCTGCATCATGCTGCTCAGAAACCGGGTAATGGCTTCAGGAGGAGCGGACGTGTGTCTTTCATTAAAGAGGTTCAGGAATCAAGAGCGGGAAAAAAAGGCTTTTTGAGATGGTGGATGAAGATGGAGCGGGGTTAGGGAAGGTCAGCGTGACTTCAGCGAGAAAACCATCAAAACACAAACGGTTTACTGAGACGATCCGTAGTTTCTCAGGAATCCAATTTAGGGTTAAATCAGACTGGAGAGGTCAGAGGTCAGAATGGAAAGTGGGTCCAAATGCATTCATGTGTTCATCATAAACCTGTTCAGTCACATAGAATCACCTGCCAGGTGTGAATCTGGAGTCACTGTGGATCTGTGGTCGTCCTCCTTCATGTCTGACCTTTGGTCCTCAAGGTCACAGCGTCATCCTGCAGGTTCACGTCAGGTCATCTTCAGAGCATCTACACTCCACGTTTGTATTTGAGTGGATTAAAACGCATTTTTACTGTACTGGAAATATTCCAAGAATACATCTACTCCACTTTTGATGCAATAAACAATAAACAACAACAACCATTTATGTCAAACAGTAATAAATAAATAAATAAATAAATACATAAAATAAGGGTCGAGATATATTTTACAATTAAATAATGGATTGTCAGACTTGTAGAATATTTCTTAGTATAATCCAAGTATACTTAACATTAACTTATAAACTTGTAAAGTTTATCTCTAAGTACCTAAAAAGTAACTATCTTAATTTTTGTCTTAAAAACCTTGATTGATTCAGGAAACAGAGACTTCAAAGGTTCATCTAAAGGTTTTTGGTTCCTCCTGTTTCCTGTTGAAAGACTCCTGCAGAAACGCTCTCCTCGTCTCCTGGAAGCAGCAGAATTTATATAAAGAGAGAGACGAGGGGTCAGAGGTCCATAAATTGTGGAAACACAATAATTGAGTAATTAGTTCGACTCATCCAGCTGAAGGTCGCGTTAGATAGAAAAGGTCTTTTAATTAGGACGAGTAAATGAGTAAATCTGTGTTTTGTTTCTCTTTGAAAACCTCCGTGGCGCCGTAATTACAGAGCGGCCTTTGTGGAAGACCAGAGTTCTGGACAAATTACACCAAATGTTCCCATTACTGATTCCAGACCATTTTCCCGGGAAATGATGGGACCGTTCTGAGGAGAATCAGAACATTCTCCGAAGCTCCGTCTCATTTGTGCAGGAAATGAAAACCTCAAATTTCCTAATATTCTTATTTTTCCTCTCAAACCAGGTGAGACGTGACGGAGGAAACACCAAACCAAACAAAGGAACACGATCCTCACAATGACATTTTTTACTTTCCCCCCAAACGATCAATACGTTCATATTCTGCAGCTTCAACACGTGAATGAAACACGGACTTAAATAAGTCTCTGAAATGTCACCTTCTGCTGGTCTTCAGCCTAAACAGCCTCAGAGCCGCTGCAGCTGATCGCGTAATGACTTCTGTCTTTCACACATTCACAAAACTAAACACATATAGTTATTGATCGGCTGCAAATGCCAAGAAAAGGCTGTAATGATCATTTCTGATGCTTCAGCAAAAATGAGAAGCGCCGGCGGGCAGGAAGGACATTTGGAAGTCTGGCCGCTGTTGCTGCTCGACCGACTGAAATCCATCAGGAGGATTTTCAGTCTCAGATCGGCCAGTTTCCACAAACACACAGTTGTTGGGTTTGTAGTTAGTGAGTTCTTCAGAGAAGCAGCATCAGAATCCTGCAGAGCAATGAGGCTGAAACCTTTAAATGAACAGTTTATCACAGAGAAACACATCTGGATATCTAATGTCTGAAAAGGTCAAACGTTTTAATGAAACCCTCACACAGTTCTTTGGGATGTCTCTACGGCGTCTCAAAGCCGTCTTAATTTGGTTTTCAGCTTCACTCTGACGCTCACATGTGACCATTTAGAGAGTTTTAAAAGATTTCAGTCAAACCTGAAGGATTTTCTGCAGATATTTTAGAATTTCTGGAGTTTCAAAAACACATTTTTAGACAAAAAAAAATGTCAAAGCCGACAGGAGGAGACGTTAACGCAAGAACTTATCGTTAATTTATGAACTTAACAACAATTTAACAAGCTAATGTTAACACAATAACTGGTAAGTAACAATAAATAGTAAATACTTTTACTATTTACAATAACACAACAATAATCCAAGAAGTTGAACCCATGGTGACATCAGTGTAACAGAAATTTACTTTATGCTCCACTTGGTTAATGGTCGATTCCACATGAATTTAATTTAAGGAAAAATGGTTCTGGATTCTAATGGGTTAACTCTATTTTAACAAATGTAACATTAACTTAACAACTTTATGTTAACTTAACGAACACAACTCTTACACATAAACTTGACATTAATAACTTAACGCTGTCTTATGAACTTAAACTTGATGTTATCATAAGAACTTATTGTTAACAAAATCGACTTTAACAAAAGAACTTCAACATTAATACAATAACTCATAAACGCTGAAACTTTACATAAACTTTAAACTAACGGTAACAGAGGAAATCAACGAACCATAATTACTAAAGCACAAACGTTAAAAATGATAAAACCTAAAATAATAATTGAATGTTTCTGACAGAAAAAGCAGCATCGATAAATATCAGAATCAAGTGTAAGAAGCATCAACAGAAACATAGAAACATAAAAAAGAGAATCACATGGAAAGGATATTTTTAAAGGATTAATGTTGGGATTAAATTAATCCTAATCTGGAACAAATCCAATTAACAAACATGTCAGCCAGTAAAATAGAGAAAATATCAATAATGTTCTTTGGTTTAGTGAATATTTAAATCTCAGTTTTTCCTTTAAGTTTTCAGGTTTTACTGAAAAAAAGAAATAAAAATGTATTAATGAAGGACCAAACAGGTAATTCTAAATTGGCGTTAATAGGAAAAAAAATCCCATTTCTCATTTTCTACAGATCCATCAGCCTTCTGTCCCTTTTCTTAGTCTTGACTTTCTTCATCTTCTTCCTCCGTTTCTTTGATTCTGTTGTTCTAGTTCGTGTTTTGTTTCCTTCTCGCTCATTTTTGCTTTTAATGTTGGAATTTTCATTTTTTCATTGCATAAACAGTTTAATTATAACGATCATTTTCACCGCTGCTCAGATATCTACGCTTCATCTGACCAAACTGGTTTCAGATCAGGACCAAGTTTGGAAGACAATACGACCAAATCTGGATCAGATGAGGACCAAACCTGGATTAAATCAGGACCCTTAGGTTGCAGGTTCCACTCCTCTATGACGATCAGCTGTGGCGTCCGTCAAAATTTGAACCAAACGAAAAGGATTCGCAGCGACGCAGAGGTCAGTCCGCAGACGCAGGACGTGAACGGCTGCAGTGGAAGTTCCTCTCGCGCCTTTAATGTTACGAAAAGACTACGGCGCACTCAACGGAGCCGTGATGCTGGCGGCGTAAGCGAGGGGTGACAATTCACAGACCCGAACAGAACCCACACAGGTGTGTGACTGCGGCTTTACAGGAAGTGAGGAGCTGACGTCTTCAGAGACGGTCTGACAGTTTCTGACTGACTGATGACACGAACCCAGAACTCCACATTCCTGAGTCTGGTTGCAGAGCTTCTTTCATCACTTCCTGTCTCTGAGTTTCCCAGCTGTGGAGCAGAAATTCTGAACTTTTGCCGCCTTGCAGGCCTGCATGTGCTTAGGAGCATCTGTGGACACAGTCTGGACCAGAATCCTCCATCACAGTCTGGACCAGAATCCTCCATCACAGTCTGGACCAGAATCCTCCATCACAGTCTGGACCAGAATCCTCCATCACAGTCTGGGGTTCACGTGACGCGCCCCTCCCTCCCCTGGATGTCCCCGGCGTTCGTCGCCACATGGAGTTTTCACAGGAATTTGAGCATGAATCTTTAATTAGCAGCAGCTGCTGTTCCTCTGTGTTCACGAGTGTTTGTGTGGAGCTGCTGGTGGAGGCTAACTGCTCTCTCAGGCTCGCTGTCACCTCAATCACAGCGTGACACGCCGAGAGTGCTGCCGAACACACCGACGAGACTGTACACGTGCACGACCCCCCTGCTCCACACGTGCACACGGGCGACACACTTTGTTTGTGTTGGTTTCTCGGCCCTCTCCCCCCACGTCTGCTCGCTCTCCTCCGTATTCCCTCCCTCTTTGTCCTCATTCGCTCAGCTGTTGGCTATGAATTATGGATCTCATCCTTATGGAGTGAGAATGGCGAGCTCGGGGCGATCGTTTCCTGCTTAGCCGTCATTAGTTCAGTCTTTGCACCAATTAGAACTTGGTTGGGAATCAAGATCTTTTGCTCCAGTCTAACTGCTGCATAATGCAGCCTCCTGCACCTGTCACTGATGAGCTCCGCCTCCACAGAGCGTGGAGGAGAACACTTTAGACCAGTTGACCTCCTTCAGTCTGACCATGAGCTTTAGACCCAAATAAAAATCCACAAACAACTGTTTAATTCATGGAGTTCAGGGCCGTCTGGATGACCTTCGGTGTGCCGGGAGGCTCAGAACGCCTCCGACCTCCAAATGAGAAGACGACCATTACAGAACCAGAGGATTCTAAACGTGATGTACATGAACACGGGCTGGCTTCATAATCGAAACATTTCTGATGTTTCTGTGGCATCAGAGCTCAGACAGACAGGACAAAATCTGAATAACAATCAGACCAAAACCAGATTAGAAGAGGAGCAAGTCCGGATCAGATCATAACCAAATCTTGATTACACCAGGATCAAACCTGGATTAAATCAGGAGCAAGTGTGGGCCATGATCAAATCAGGACCAAACCTGAATAACAATAGGACCAAAACCAGATTAGATCAGGACCAAGTCCAGACCAGATCAGAATCAAATCTTGATTACTACAGGATCACAAGCAAGTGTGAACCATAACAGGACCAGATCTTGATCAAATGAGGCAAAAACCTGGCTTGCACCAGAATCAGAACCTGGTTCAGATCAGGATTAAACTGGATTCAGATCAGGACCAAGAATGGGACGCATTAGGGTCGAATGTAGATCAGATCAGGATAAAAAATTAGGACAAAACCTGGATTACATTCAAACCAAACCTGAATCAGATCAGGACCAAACCAATTTTAGATTGGAATCAAGTCTAGAACACATTTGGAACAAGTCTAGATCAGATCAGGACCAATTCTTGATCAAATTTGTACTAAACCTGGATTACATTCGATCCAAGCCTGAATCAGATCAAGACCAAACTGGTTTCAGATCGGTACCAAGTTTGGAAAACAATAGGACCAAATCTTGATCAAATCAGGGCCAAACCTGAATTACATCAACATCAGACTTGGAACATATTAGGATCAAAACTGGATTAGATCAGGACAAAGTCTTTAAAACATTAGGAACAAATCTAGGTTTGATCAGGACCAAACCGTGATGAGATCAAAAGCTTTCCTGGATAACATCAGGACCAAACTTGGATCGAATCAGGATCAAACCATGATTACGCTTGAACCAAACCTGGATCAGATCAAGAACAAACCGGTCTCAGATTGGGACAAAGTCTTGGAACACATTTAGACAAAATCTCGATCCAATCAGGATCAAACTTGGAACACACCCAGATCAAAACGGGATTATAGCAGGACAAAGGCTGTAAAACGTTAGGATCTAGATTTGATCAGGACCAAACCTTGATCAGATTAAGACAGATCTTGGATCCAATCAGGATCAAACTTGGAACACAACAAGATCAAAACAGGATTATATCAGGACCAAGGCTGTAAAACGTTAGGATCTAGATTTGATCAGGACCAAACCTTGATCAGATTAAGACCGATCTTGGATCAAATCAGGATGGAACTTGGATCAGATCAGGTCTGAATGTGCTGGTGAGGCTCCGCCTCTGTTCTCCATCTGCTCACGTCTTCTTCTTGAGTATTTTGTTGTTTCTTGTTGATCTTCTCTGCTGTCACTTTAGGTCTTATGGAATAAAATCTATGGAACTTGAAGTATTAGAGCTTCAGGCGCTCAGAGATTCAGTGATTTGTCTTCTTCCATCAAACAAAGAGAATATGATCCGATCCGTTTCAGCTGCTTGAGTCTGAACAGGTTTGGAGGAGAATTTTTCCAGAACAATGGCGCTGTGGTGCAGCGGCTCTGCTGTTCTCAGAGGACTCTCAGCTTCAGACTGACACACAATCCTATCTATCATCTTCAGAGGAGGCCGTTCAAACGTCCTCAGAAACCGCCACAGTTCTGTGGATATTTCACCGCGGCGTCCAGACAAAGCCTTAAAGGTCAGCGTTCTGTTTAAAGATGCAGTCGGTGGTTCAAGGCTTCAATATTTACCTGTTGTGGAAGTGTGTGTGTGTGTTGTTGTGTTTGTTTGTGTGACGCTGTGCTCGGCGGGCTGCTGTTTGATTTGCTGCCTGTTGCAGGTGTTTCTGTCTGTTTCTGACTTTCTCTGCTGGTTTTTGTTCCTGTTATTTGCGCGTTGGGATGTTTCATCGTCAGATTTGTGTCTTGTTGTCTTCTTGGCGGTAAACATCTGCTCGGCGGCGCTCTCTGGAGGGACAGCGGGCCTCTCCACACCCACCGCCGTGACTCCACCAGCTAATGAGGCTCTCTGACAGACTTTGAGTCGCCCTCGTCTACATGACGGGTACAGCCCCCCCACGCGGGCCGGTGGGCGGGGACACACCTTTCAAAAGAACAATTTTATGCATCTTTAATCCCCTTAAGGATTGAGGGAAGACGAGTTAAATCCATGTATCAGTGCATCCAGCGCGCGTTCTGCATCATCAGCACCGACAAAGTAAAACTGCAGCAGATTGTGTCGCATTAATCACGTGTTCAACAAGGCAATCAGCACTCTCAGGGGAAGCATGTGTCACTTAATCTGTTCAACTGTGACAGAGAGAAAAACAACTATTGCCCTTAGCATTGCTTTCCTGGAGCTGAAACTACAAACCTGCTGTGACGGCTTCCTTCTACTGTGGATCTCAGAACCCCCAAATTCAGAATTCTCTCATTTTCATTAATACTTTTGAAGGATAAAAACCACGAATGGCAGTTTTTCTTTGATGCTTCTCATCATCTGGATTTTATCTGCTGAAGGTCACATCAGAGTGCCCCCCCCCACCATAATCTGATGAGGTTGCTCAGTTTAATCCATGCGGCCTGAACTTCTGCAATCACTTTATCACGCAAACACCTCAATTCGATCCAGACATGATCCTGATCTGATCTACATTTAATCCTAATGTGTTCTAGACTTGGTCTCGATCTAAAACCGGTTTGGTCCTGATCTGATCTAGATTTGTTCCTAATGTTTTCTAGACTTGGTCTTGATCTGAAACTGGTTTGGTCCTGATCTGATCCAGGTTTGGTTTGAATGTAATCCAGATTTGGTCCTGGGGTGAGAGCGATCAGCTGATCTTTAGAGGAGTCCAACCAATCATTGGTTTGAATTCCCCTGCAGACCGCTGCACCTTATTAAAGAGACGATGGAACTAAGACTTTAGTAAACTAATCAACCCGATGTTTCATTAAGGATGATCTTCGTTGGTTTGCTCAGCTGTTCTCCACACTCTGCTGGATGATAATTTATCTAAAATAATTTTCATTTAAAACATTATAGGTTTCAATCTTTGGTTCCATTGTTGTGTTTGTGTTTGAGTGTCACATGGAAACATTCAGCGGCTCCTGCAGCCGACCCAAAGCGTGGTCACACAGCCATAACAAGTTCAGGGACATTAGTGAGGAAACTGAGGGAGGTGGGGGGGGCATCGCACCCCAGACGGTCACACAACAGTCTGAGCTCCATCTGACCCAACGCCGGCCCACACCGCCGTTATTGTGTTTTCTGGTGAGGCTGGGATCAACATGGAGGATCGCTCCGAACCAAAGGTCAGGGAGGACAGAGTTCCCTCTCTGCTTCCGTCAGAAACGGCGGTTGTTGGGGGGGGGGGTCATCAGTCATCTGAAGGTGAGGTCAGAGGTGAAGCAGAAATCTGAAACTTCAAGACTCATTTTTTAAATGTGTTAAGTCCTGCAGACAGCGTCACTCAAAGAGGGTTTCAATTATTATTTTTAAGCACATGAATTACATTTCTTCCTTTTTCCTTTGAATAAACTGCATCCACTGCAGCCTGATGTAAACATGCTTGTAGTGTCATTTAAACATGACTGAGGAAAGCTCAGTTTCTGGAGAAAATATGGTAAATGTAATCACCTTCTGTGCCGACGTACCTTCGAGCCCAAAGTACGGACAATATACTGTATACACAAAGGTATTTTAGGGCTGAGATCACCTGAAGGTGCAGAAGAGCGTCTGCTCCCAAAGTGACAACTTTCTGTTTAAGGATTTGTGGTTCATAATATTTAATTATGTTGTGGGTCTGTGCAGACCAAAGCATCAGAGGAGCTGGTCTCTTCTTTGTGGAGATGTGGATCCACCAGAACCGACTCTTGTGTCGTCCACCGAGTCATGTGTGAAACTCTGAGGTTCTCACAAGTCACACTTGTAGAAGCTTCCAGTCGGACGTTGAATTTCTTGGCTGGTTCAGAAACATCGGCTTCATCTGTGGACTTCTGCTGAGTGTTGTGTGGAGTCGGTGAATTCAACAGGAACACCTTCAGAGGAGCTCAGGACTGAGAAGGTCTGATTTCTTAACGTTTGTCTTTCTGTTCGCACAAAAATGATCCTAGAGACAAAATAAACAGAGAAACTGTTGGTGTTCAGTTAATGTTCCTGCAGAGGATGAAAAACGTGAACATTTTCCACAGAAAAAGGTTCAAAGTGTCCAACAGAGCTTCAGTCTAATGAGAAACTGAAAAAAAATCTCCTTGAACTCCGAGGGTTCTAGCTGTCTATTCAAGAGCGCCATCTAGTGTTTTCGTCCCTGAAAAGAGGCTGGAGCTGAATGGGGCAGAAAAGAGGATTAAACCCGTTTTGGCCCCCCCAGTTCCAGCAGAGACGACAGTGATGGAAACGTTCTTTGTGGGAAAAAGTGATTCTATAAAACGTTTCTTCCTTCTTCCATACCGATATTCCATTAGCTGAAATGTGCTCTCTTTACATCCATCACTGATCATTATGGCATCTTAGCGTAATTGCCCCCCCAGCCCCCCCAGCCTGAATGCCAGCAGTAATATCTGCAGGACTGAGAGAGGGAGAGATATGCAAACCCAGCTCATTTCCACTGCCAATCAAATTACCTGACCCGCCGCCATACATCACTGCCAAACTGTTTATTAAACAAAAAGCCATGATTCAATTATTAACGACAGAGATTAATTAAGACCGAGCCAAACACACGCAGGAATCCTCAACCAGGAGGCCGACGGCCCCCCATGAAGGAGGAGCAGACCTGGCAGAACAAGGAGGAGAACGGAGGAGCTGCAGCATCAAGAGGAAGTCAACAAACAGCCTAACGAGCTCGTTGGCAGCAAACTTTTCTTGATGTTGCCGTGAGGGTTTGTTTATGCTGCCGCTCAGGCTGCACTAATGGTTTGTTAGGGCTGCATCTGTTGCTTTTGGGGGCCCGGTGAGCCGGTGTGTGGGCTTCTGTGAGAAAACACTTTTGAGGAGGGGGGGTCATGAGCTCTCCACCGCTTTAAACAAAAACTACCAGCATGCATTTCTGCCCGGTATGGAAGAGCGTTCGTGTGACAGAAGCTCCGCACTGCTGCTCATCTGGACATCCAATAATAGTTCACGTGAAGCATTTTTAAAACATTTTTCAAAATTGAAAAAGATCGGAAGAAAAATCGTACTCGCCGTCGCCACTTCCTGGTCACCCCCTTTCACCAAAGATACAAATGACACATTAAAATTCAGTTGATTTTATCACCATAGCAATGGTTTGGTTGTCTGGGGAGATGAACAGATCAACGTCATTTGTAGAAGAATCAAACTTTCAGATTTCCTTAGCAACAGAGGTTTTCGTTAACCACGCCCACATTCCTAATATGGTCATATATCATAATGTTTCACTCAGCTTGAGCTGAAGATTCATGAAATACATTTTTGAAGATATTTCGGTAAAAAAACATGAGCAACAGAAGAATTTTAGTGCGGTTGCCATGGTAACATTAAAAAAAAACTACAATTTCTTAACATTTTTCTCCTAGTAATTCCCAATGATCCTGGAAGAATCAGGAGGCGAGGGATCAAAACTCCTGGGAGGAGTTTACATTTGTAGAAGTTACAAAAGGAGAATTCTTTAAAAAAATAAAATAAAAATCAAGATGGGGCCACTTGCCGAGGTCAAAGGTCAACAAATCTTTGATTTATTTTTGTATCATAGCTACTTGTTTCTTTTGGGGTTTTTTTCCATTCACTTCTTGACTTTGTATTTAATTTCAAGAAGCTTTTCTTTAATAAACTGGTTTCCATTGCATTTTTAATTCTGTTATTATGTTTAGCAATTAATTTAAAAAATGGAAACCTAAAAAAAACGTTCACAGTGATTTTAAAATACCTCAGATTTTGAAGTTTATGTCACATCCTCCACATTTACGAAAAACATCGATATTGGTATCAATATTGGCGATTTTGACCGGTTATCGGATACGTATTCGATCGATACCCAATTACTCACCATCGCCGAGCCCTCAGGTCCAGGCAAGGGTCAGGGCAGGCAGCAAACAGAGTCCTATGAAGCAGAAGATCAAGTCAGGATGAGAACGCTCAGTGATGCAGGGAAAGTGGAACAAATAAGACTTCGCATTCTGACTAAATACTGCAGGGAGTGACAGCAGGGGCTGATGGGAAGTGTAGTGTGGAGACCCAGGAAGTGCTGGTACCACTGACGACCAGAGGGGGAGACAGAGGACCGATTCATGATAGATATCCTCGACATCAGCAGGTGTGTTTTGGTTTTGCTCATGCATTTTGAATTTTTTAAAGAGATTTTGACTCCATTCATTTTTTTAACAGTTTCTCTCACTGTGATGTCATCGTTTTTAGGGGGAGGAGGGGTCACTGTCCAGAACTCCGTTTCACCGGGTACTAGCTGTGAGCAGTTTGTGCTAAGTTCAGATTTTTGCTCAGATGTGCAGAATAAAAGACGGTTTTCTGAAAGAATTTGATCCTTCAGTCCAGGACAGAATGAAAGTGGATTCTCTTGAGACACACTTAACAATCCTGGTGAAAATAAAGGCAGCAGATTTATCTGGAGATTTCTCTGCAAACTGAGATCCAGTTCTTTTTTTGTTCCTAAAAACCTCTTTCAAACAGAAACATCTTTTAGGAGATCATCCAGAACCTAACGTTTGGTTTTTTGATAGCCTCTCTAGATATAATGGTTTCCACCTCCAGGTGAGACCCAGATCTCCAGAGGTTGAACTTCAGTGTTTTCTTCAGCTCTGCAGAAGCAAGCTTTGTGTTTTCACCTGTTAAGCATGAAAACAGTCTTTGTTCAATCCTTCATCATCACAGCACAGTCAGATGGATCCCCCCCCCCATTCATTTGCATGGATGAGCTACATCGCCGGCGTCTCTATAACGGCGTCTCTGAGGTGCAGAATTTGCAGCTGGGCTCTGTTTTACACCACCAGCCTCCATCTGAGGTGAGAGAGATCTATGGCTCCAGATCGGTCCCGGGGCAGAACCGTAGGCACAAGCCATAAACCCCCCTCCCCCACGCCATAAAAGACTGGTAATGTGCACACATGTGTGTATTTTTGTGCGATAAAGGTTGGCGAATGACTTTGAACTGGTTGAGTGTGTGTGTAAGTATGTAAAGGAACAAGCGTGAAGAGGCCAAAACAATCACTCGGTATCAGCACTTTGTGCTCAGGAACCGTAGATCACCGTGACAACAAAGGCAGTAAAGTGCTGGATGGCGCTGTAAAACATGGTGTGATTCTGCAGCGAGATGATCGTTAGCACAGCTGGTTAATTGCCTGACCACACCCCTCGCGTGTAGCGTTGTGGTGGTGCAGACGCACACACCAGCACGCCGCCGAAGCGTTCCCAAAGGCGACATGAAGACGTTTGATGGATGAACGCTGTGATCAGTCAAGGACGAGGCAGCCTTTGGATGCTGCTTGTTGTTCCAGGACAAACTCATCAGCGGCTCATTTGTTTGCAAGACTTCACTCTGAAGTGGACGGATTATTTTAGGGCCACACCTGGACTGCTCACCTGAGAGGAGTCTCAACGAAAACACCAGGAGGAGTTGCTCTGTCAGTGAGTCTCTTCTGGCTAAAATACACCACAGCTTTTGGAATTTATGTCAAAATTAAGTTTTTAGATCCAAAAAACATTTAAAGACAGACAGACCAAAAACCCAAAAGGAGCATATTTAACCCTTTCATACCAGAGACGACTGAAAGTCTTTGACTATTTCGCAATTTCGAAAAATTCTAACAGATTCTGGTGCAAAGAGAGGCAGCTTGGCGCCGTAACGGCACCAAGCTGCCTCTCTTTGCACCAGAATCAGCTGATTGCATTAAGAGTTACGGTAATTCAAAAGCATCAAAATTTAATCTAAACTTCTGGTGATTAAAATCCCGCTTTGATCAACTTTTGATCTTTTTTCAAAGCCTTCCCAGGTATCATTAATCATGATTTACAATTAGCCAAAATGTAAAAACCTGCTTCGCTTTTAAGGACTTAGTTTCTCCAGAGCGGCAGGAGTAAAGTCTGAGTTGTGGTCTCCAGCCTGATATTGGTGGTGTGACAAAAACAGTCTTAGATGCTTACGGTTTAGATCCAGAGTCCAGCTCAGACGAGGAAAACAAAGACGTTCTGTTTGTCTGCAAGTGGATGCATCACAGTGGGGCGGAGCAAAGAGACTTAAGCCCCGCCCAGCGTATTTTCTACATCACAAATACGATCTTTTTTAAATGATACTTTTTCCTCTGCTCCTGATTCACAACATTAAAAACAAAAGAAATGCAATTTTGAAGTTTAGAACAAATAATCTGTGAACTCATGAAACTGAATTTTATTTAAATTATCAATCTGTGGTAAAACTAGCTCCGGTTTTCTGGAGAGTACATCATGGCAGCAGTCAAACATCCTCAAAGAGGTCCTTCAACAAATGGTTCTGGAGCGACAAAACCAAAAACGTTTCGACTTGAAGAGACGGTTTTTGAAACACAATTTCTGGATTTGGACTTTCATGAGTTTGCAAACAGAACTAGAACAAAAACTCCTTCCTAACATTAGACTGACTCATTGCCAGGTATGCTAATGAATAATATAATTTGTTTGAGATGATTTTCATCATTTGGTTTAACAGAAAAAAGTGTTTTTTAGATTTCTTTATTTCTTTTTTGTTCATTAACACATTTTTTTAACTAAATTATTAGTTTCAGAGAACTGTAATAAAAGTAAATTATAAAAAAGAATGATAAGTGTTTGGAAGACTTTTCCTCCACCTTCAACGGATTCATAAATACAGTTAATATCATGCTTTATTTAAGTCTTTCAGAATGAACTCTATGTATGTATGATCATATAATTCCTTTGGAACACTAAAAGACATATTATTTATGAAATATTTGTTCTTTTTGTGAGTTTTTTCCTACCCAGAAGTAAAACGACTCGAGGCTCCGCCTTTTGCTCCGCCTCTTACCGCCCATTTTATGGCGTCATCCTAGAGCGTCCTCAGCAGCATGTCTGCGTTTCACCTATGAAAACAAACAACATCCAAACTTTAGCAAAGATGGATTCACGTACCATAAATCTGCTTTCAGTAGCCCCGCCCATCGCTACTCTGGTTCACCACACAACTGTGGGGGTGTGTCTTAAATGTACCCGGCCTCTAAACTAACCAACACCTGTTTATTTATGGGAAACAACTGGAAAGTATTGGAAAGTTGTGCATCCAAAATGAAGGTTTTTATGTGATCACTGTGTGTAGAAAAGTGTGTGTTTGTGTTATCCTGGGGGAGGAGCTGGCAGTGCAGACTCTTCCTGGAAGGGGCGGTTCCCACTTTGTGACATCACCTTGTGAGAATCCCCTCATTTTCATGGTTTGGGAGGGGCTGGTGCTCAGACCGCAGGGTTTTATTATTCATAAATGTGTGATTGGATCAAACATCGCTCTGGGGTTGTTTATAGTGAGGAACGAACATTATAAAACACTTTAAACTTTATAAAGTTGTTTTTCATGGTATGGTTGTTTTAAAATGGTCAAATCGTAGAGTTTACTTTATGGTTTATAATTTAAATGATCTTTAAGTCTGCCATGTCAGGAACAACAGTACCACAGAACATTTTTGTCGTTTGTTTGGTTCTGTATTCTCTTCTGGTTTATTCTGATCATTTCTCTTTATTTGTTGTTTTTCTCCTTTGATTTGCTGTCTGATGATTGTTCAGTTTTTCTACTCTCCAGCATCTTCTTGTCCTCACAAACACCTGAGTTTCACTGTTCTCTGCCTTTTCAGGGTCTGCTCTTTAGTCTCTTCACTTTGTTCAGTCTTCAGTTCACCTTTTCATTTTGAGTCAAATCTTTGTTTGTTTTCTCCTTCTGCACTTCAGGTTCTTTGACATTATAATGTCATTTTATTCCGGTCCAGCATGAATAAATCTGCTGTGACTTCTTCATAAACAGGAAGCTTTCCTCCTCATGTCTTTGTGACGTCCAATAAACAAATGCATTCAGCAAACAGAGATTTTCTGACTTTGTTTCTGGTTTCTGGTGTGACGGATCAGGAGGCGTCGGGTTCAAAAATCAAACCCACAGCCTGGATGGCTTTATTCAAATCTCTGTTTGGAATCTAAACCTCTGAGAGGAGACGTCGCCGGCGTTCTGTAAAATCCCAGGAAGTGCTGGCTGAGGAACACGCAGCATCAACAGTGCTTTTGTGACATTCGTCACTGTGTGTGTGTGTGTGTGCAGCGTTCATGTGTGTTCTGTGCATTCCAGTCAGATTATGGCCATTCAGCACTAAAACCAGAAGCCCGCAGTAATGAGTGAAGAAGGGACATCAATTACAGCTCGGTGCCACAGATCTGACACGGAGCTTTTACCAGCATCAGCAGATGGAGGACGACAGAATAAACGAGGATGCTGGTGAACGGGACGGGAAAAGGTTAGGGAGACGCCGAAATGGAGGTGTGAGGACCACCAACCCCAAACCTTCCTCACAAAGTCCTCCTGTGGAGGCTGATGGGGATCCATGAGGAGGAGGCCGCAGCAAACGTCGTCACTGAAACACATTTCCTGGATGTCAGTCATCCCCACAAGAGGTAACGTGTACGTCAACCAAGCATGGAGTCATTTGAGAGCAGGAATGAATCTGTCTGGATGCTGCAGCTGAGCAGAGATCTCTGAGGATTGTTCTCACTTTGAGCTACGACTGTAAAAAGGAAAACTTTTATCCAAACCAATATATACTGACAGATTTGATTCATAAAATCATGAGTCAAAAGTTAAACTTTAAAGACTCACTCTAATAGAAAATGCTGTTTAACATGTTTGTGTGACATAATTCTAAGAAATAATTCACATAATGACATTTCTGAGTATTTCTTGATTCAAACTGTTGTGAATGAGGAGCAGATTAAAATGGAAAAAGATTGTATTTGTGATGTAGAAAATATGCTGGGCGGGGCCACAAACTCCCGGCTCCGCCCCGTTCTAATGCCTTCAGACAAATAGATCCACGAATGTCTTTGTTTTGCTCATCTGAGCTTATATAGTACATTGTTTTCTTACTGTGCTGTCTGACTCTAGTTAGGGAATTAAGGTGGAAACTCGGACATCGCTTATGTCCAAGAAAGTGACGCCAGTTTTTAGATTTTGGTTGAAAACTGCATCACTATCATTAAATAACCACTGGGAACAGTTTGATAACAGAACACAGGATGTTTAAAGTGAGATTTCAGGTTTTACTAAAGACCTACATTGTTGTTCAATGAGACAGTGACTCTTTTCTCTAAATTATTTTATTTTAAGCTATAAAAACAAACAAACTAAATAAGGCAAAGGATAAATACATAGATGTATTAAACTTAGCTTGAATAATTAGTCATGAACTATTTGTAAAATGAAAATATCAAAAGTAAAAGAAGAAGATAAACATAAATATGTCATTAAAATGACCCATGCACTAAAACATGCTATATGTGTCACACTGAACCTACTGCGGCCCGCGGGCCGGATCCGGCCCTCCTCCATATTTGGCCCAGCCAAATTAGATATGATTTTCAAATATTTTAGGCTAATTTAGCATTTAACAAATATTCCAGCTACATGCAAGCTGTTTAGGCTAATTTAGAATTTTTTTATTTTTTCGGCCAATTTGGCACTTTGCTAATATTTTAGCTAGCTATCAGCTTCAGTGTTTTCAGCTATCAGCTTCAGTGTTTTCAGCTATCAGCTTCAGTGTTTTCAGCTATCAGCTTCAGTGTTTTCAGCAATCAATTTAAGCATCTTCAGCTATCAATCTATCACAGGTAAGCCTATGTAACTAGTTTTCAAAATGTTTTAGTATATTTTTTTCTGTGAAGATTACAGAAATGAATTATTACAAATTTGGCTCCGTGTGGCTTTCTGGAAAACCGTACATTTTTATGTTTAGGCTGTGATTGTTACACTCTTTCTGTTAGTCTACAAGCACCCCCCCCCCCAAATAAATATGGAAGAATTACATTAACTTCTGGGAGCGGCTGAAATATGGAGAACATTTCAGCGGCTGCAGTCGGCTGCCTGCTCTACAGAACATGACTCAGCACTTTCGACAGCAAAAGCAAAAGCAATTAAGACTTTGCAGTTCATCACTGAAATTGAATTGTGTGAAATACAAGCCGGTCATTATTAGCCGGCTGCCGGGCCATTACCAGACACTGGGAAATATACATGCATATTATCCATAATTGAGAAAAGCAGATGAAAATGGATAGCACAGCTTTAATTGGGTTAGAGCGCTGTGCAATATTTGCATGTTAATAAAGAAAAGAACGAAAACTGCTAATGAATAGCGCAGGTTTTATTACCCTCAACTCTTTTCTTTAAGAGTGTGGGTGTCTTATTTTGATAAACTGAACTTCCTGTTCTGGTCAAAGGAAACGTCCTGCAGGTCTCTGCACGCATCACATGTTTCCTCACAGATGAGATGAAGAGAACAACATCCAGGCTGATGGTTCTCAGCACACAGATAAAACTTCTGTCCTCCATCTTACTTAAGATGTAAATGGCTGTGTTGGGAATGTTAGTGCTTCAGAGCTAATGAGGCACATTCAGGTGATAAATGAAGCTTTAAGTTTCAGAAAGAATTGAGCTGTAGGCCCAGGAATCATTAGTTAGACAACACGACGCGCTTCCCATCTGTCTGGGCTTCACCGTCGTCTCTTTTGCCCGTTCGGCCACCATCAGTCAGAAACCCGCTCCAGCTTGGTCATCCGTCAGCCGCTGCCTCCAACTCTCCCAACATTCACCTCTTTCAAAGCTTTCCCATCATTCCTGTCGGGAACCGCTGTAGGACCAGGAGACCTGACATGGTGAAAACTTAAACTGTAGACACGACAAAACCTAAAGGAGAACCAAAAGGTCGACAAAGCAGATCACCTGACATGAAGAACGGAAGAACCAGAGACTGAAGTACACTAGAGGTCAAATCAACTGTGGATGATTGACAACATAAACCTGGAAAAACAGAAACCAAAGAAATGATCACAAAGATCCTCAGATCTCCAGCTCAGAGCTGACGTTCTCCTTCTTAAACTTGTTTTCTAAAACTAGATTGTCAATTTGATGTTCTTCCAAAAGTTTAGTTAAATTTCTTCTTGATACAAGAACATAACCCCAACCATAACACTTCCTCCACCATGCTTCAAAAGGAAAGAATAAGGTTTGAAGGTGGGAAGAATAACAGAGCTGTGAAAGCTCTTTTATTCTTCCCACGATAACATAGACAAAAACAAATTTGAAGGAAAACTGAAGAATCTGAACCTTTATTTTACCAGGAAATACCTCTGAGATTAGATCTGATTTTCAAGGGAGACCTGGCATCAACGCAAGAAAATAATGACACCGAGTTTTAGATTACAGTTAAAACAATAATAGCAGAAATAAAATACTATTAAAATGAACAGAGTGACAATAATAATGACAATAATTAAAAGGTTAATCAAGAGTGACGTGTATGTTTCTTTTAAAAGCTCAGAAAGCTTTGTGTTAAACCAGGAGAGTCAAACTCAAATCGCCCAGGGGACCAAAATCCAAAACACACCTGAGGTCATTTATTGAACACTCTAAAAATACATTTTTAAAACTTTAAAAACATAATTTTTTTACATAATTATGAAGTAGATCAATAGCATTACCTGTAATTAAAAAAAAAAAAACCAAAAACCCTTCGGTTAACCAAAACAGCTAGCACGCAGCTGAAATATTAGCTAAACTCCAAAATAAGTTTAGAATCTAAAATGCCATTTAAAAATGCCAAAATGGTCCAAAAACTCCTTTTATTCATTTTTGATTTTGAAATTTTAAGATTCAAAAGCAAAAAGAGTTGAAAGTGAAAAAAAAGTTTGAAAATCGAAATTTGTAAACTTAAAAAATAGCAAATTAGATTTTTTGTAAATAATTAGGTTTATTTTAGAATAGCAAAAAGTTTCAGACATTTTAATTTAATGCTTTTTTTGTCCAAACACCAATATTTCTTTCAATTCATTTTTTTCGGTTTTCACTTAATATTGGCCCCAGTTTAGCTCCATATCACGACTGCACATGTGTGTCAAACACAATGACAGATGTGGAATTAGAAAGTGTGCGCCGTAGTTCTGAGAACTGGACTCAGGACTTATCGACTGATGGTGGCAGCCCGCGTGTTTGTCTGGTTAAGGGTCGCCCACTGCACCACAGGCACATCCTGCAGCGAGATTTAAAAGAAAAAAATCTGCAGTTCTCAGAAAAATGTTTGTTTGTGTAACTCTGACATTTATTGTGTTCTGGGAGCAAAAACAGCAGCATATTTTACAGAAATGAGGCTGTAAAAATGTTGATGTAAATCAATGCAAATGCAAATATGTCTGCCAGCATGTGAGGAATCTGCATTATGTGATCATATACAACTCCTATTGTCAGCAGTGCAGCATTCCCATCTATCTGTGCTGCTGCAGCTTTCCTTAGCATGTTCTCACCTCCAGCAGCAACATTTATCAGCGAGCATCGAGCTGCGCGTCATTCTCACTGTACGTTCACTCTGCCCCCCCACAGCACATTATCCCCCACACCAGCCATCCATCCTGTCAGTGCCATCACTCCTACACTTTTTCCTCCCTCTTTATCTTTCTTTCCCCGACTTTCCGCCGCACAAAACGCCGTCACCTCACTTTCAGCGGTAACAGATTCTTCCCGTTCGTCTGCTCTCCTCCCTGGAGTCAGCCTCCTCCTTCACTCATCTCTATTGTTCCCCCATCCTTTCCTGGAAGCTGTCGTCTGCATGTTTGAGTTAAATCCCTCCTTCCCTGTTTCCTCCTCTTGTGCCACCTCCTCTCATGACACAGAGGAGCCACCTTTGCTAGCGTGGATGTGTGTTATTACAGGTTCAGGTCACGTTTTGACACGACTTTGAATGTATTTCTTCTTTTTCTCCTCCCTCTCTCCCTCCATCCATCCATCGACCTCCTCCTCTCCTCGGCGTTAAACACAAGCCTGCGGCAGGGGAGTGATTGCCTTAAACAGGCAGTTTGTATGCAAGGAGGCCCACTAAACTATACTAATGGTGTGTGTACTTGTGGTCGGACGTGCTGCCGTCTTGTGTTGGTATTCAGGAAGAGGCTGTGTGATGAATGGAGGAGGAAGTCTTTTATTTTGAAGGGATTCCTGAAAATGATGCTCTTTTTCTCAACGCTGGAGATGATAATAACTTCAAAGAAAGACATTTTGAAAAGACACAAAAGTGTGGAAAGTCTGGGAACACACACAACATTGATTAGATTTTCTGAGCCAATCACAGGTGAGGATGTCGGGGTGAGGTGTAAAGGTTACACCTGTAGTGGGTTTTAGACCAAAAGAAATTGCCCCTGACTCACACAAGAGCAAATGTCTTTCTGTCCTAATTTGATCAACTCCACAGGAGCACTGGAGAGCACGTCACGTGCACGAAGACATCCGGCATTTTAACCTGCATCAGTGGGATCATTCAGCGTTCAGAGAAACCACATTCTGCAGAGAGAGAGTCACTGCTTGATTATGGAGAGGTGTCTATGCACTCCAACCATTGACTGTATATGAGGACTGGACTGAGTGACCCCCCCCCCACACACACACACACACACACACATACCAAACAGGATGTACATACTTCTCCAAGAAGCTAAAATCCAACAGACTTCTATAGAGAAATAAAGATATTTTATTCAGTTGTATAGTGTTGATGATGTTCAGGTTTTTGTTCAGATGCAGAGAGCCGAGAAAAGGAGCTAAAACAGAAAGATGTTTGATGATTCAAGTCGAGTTTCAGGCAGACGGGAGGATGAAGAGAGAGAGAGCGACCCAACAAGATGTCTGCTCTGATAAACGGATCAGGACACGGATCCTCGACATCTGGACTTATCTCTGAAGCCACTGGATCAGTTTGACCTGCAAGAGGAGGCGGTGGAGGCGGGATGAGAAAGACTGAAGCGACACAGTCACAGAGGGACGGGGGGCTGTAGACACTCTAAAGCCCCCCAGTTTTACTGGAAGGTCCTCAGAGCGTGAGCAGCATCTTTTTGAGGACACAACAGAGACATTTTCTGTCTGTGATTACACCATCTACCAGTATGTGTGTGTGGGTGTGTGTGTGTGTTTGGTTCACATACAGGATGGGGTCCTGCTGCATTCAGGAACCCCCCCCCCCATCAGCCACCAATGGGTACATAAGACACTTCTGTACATTAGCTTAAGTCTACAGTATGTTTAACTATACAACCACAGATTCGCTGACCTTTGACCTCGAGCAGAGGCCGCCATTTTTAATTAAAAAAAAAAAAATCCTTCAGTACCAGCTACTAATTTAAACTCCTCCAAGGAATTTTTATCCGTCACCTTCTAACTCCTGGAGCATCATCGGGAAGCTACTCTGGAAAAAATTGTTGGAATTGAAGTGATTTGAACGTTGTTGGCGTGGCGAGCTCTCAAAGATCCCGTTTTCCTGTTGCTCACACGTTTTCCACACGAATCGTTAAAAATAACTGAATGACATAAATACGAACAAAAGGTTTTTATTGTATTAGTTTTTATTTCTGAATATTTTATGGATATATTATATTTTGAATTAATATTTTTAAATAATAGATGTTAATTTTTAGGGTTTTATTTTTTCTGTTTTGAGTGGAAACACTATTTCTATTCTATAGAAATATGCACTATACGAGTATCCAGCATTGACCCCATCAGGAATGTGGGCGTGGCTAAGAAAAAACAAAAATTTACTTTGACAATTCCTCTAAAAATGTTTTTCTCCCTCAGGTGATTAAAGAAATAAAAAGGTTGCTACGGAGACGAAACCAAGGGAAAAGATCCCAATTTAAAAAAAAAGTTGCTGTTTTTTGATGAATTTGTCAGGTGATTATCTGACCAGCGTGGCAGGTAATGAGGCGGAGGGTGAAGATAGGTCCATTTGGTTCCGTTTCCAGCCCGTCTGCTGTCCTCTGCTCCACTCAGATGATCCTCCGTAAGTTTCTATCAGACGCTGAATGCTACATCAGCTTCAGCTACAGCAAAAGAGCCCACGCTACCATCCATCACATGGTGACAGAGTAACTCCTCAGAGCGTGCAGGCCGTGTGGAACCATCCAGAACCAGAACCTCCACAGACATGAGAGTTCTGATCATATTTTAAACGTCTGCTCAGATTTCACGGTTCCTCCTGTGTTCATCCGTCATGTCAGGAGTTCATCTCACGTCCACCTTTCTCTGAGCTCATCAACAGCGACATCTACTGGTGGAGCAGAAGAAACCCTGAAGGAAAGGAAATGATTGACAGGAACGTCAGAAAACACAACAAAACAAAGAGGATTTTCACAATAAAAGTCCCTTTAATCAGAAATCTACATGATGACATTTAACCAACGCTTCAATGTGAGTCAGAATATTTCCTAACAAACACACTGTTCTCATGTTTATGAATGTTTTGCGTTTGCGTCAACAGTTTTTACCCATTGCATTTATTAAATGTACTCACGCATAAATATCACAGAACTCTGAAGATTTCTCTTTAGGTCGGACGAGCAGCAGAACTCTGTTTGGTGGAAATGTTTTGAAATGTTGAAAACTTTTTATTCAAATGTTTTCTTTTACAAAACTTCACCGTTTGGTCCAAACAAACACAAATGTCTGTCTCTCTGGGATGAATGTACAGGTGATCACCATGGTTACCAAGAGACAGCCCCTCTTGCAGAGGAAGTCCTCCTACCTGTCAGAGGTCTGAGATGAATGTCTGAGGAGAGTCCGGTGTTTCCTGAACAGAGAATTCAGATGCCGTCCACAGTTAAAGGAAACAAATTGGGCTGATAATGCCGCCGTGAAATGGCCGTGCACGCTCACGGGGGGGGTGGCGTTTGGAGCAGCAGAATCAGGCCTGAGAATGCAGCCCTCATTACTGCACTATTGGCTGCTTCCTGTTTGGACGGCGGGCGGCGGGTGGCCCGGTCACCTCTCGGTGGCGGTCTGGGATGGCGTGATTGCTCTCTCCTGGTTCGTCTTCCTCCTCCTCAGTCGTATCACTCATCCCCTCAGTCACACTCGGCTTGTTTGTGCTCCTCGGCCTGCAGAACGTGGAGGGAGAAATTGGACGGTGAGTTATTTTCAAGCTCATCTGATGTGGAGAATGCAGGGTCAACCGCCGGGGCGAGCGTGCCAAACAGGAAGTGGAGGGAGGGAGGCTGCACTTGTTTAAGGTTCAGGAAGGTGCAATTGTTCATGGATGAGAAGGAGCTGTCAGCTGGAAAGGTTAGAATAACAAGAATGACGGGAGAGAAACTTTAATGATGGAGGAACAAAACAAAAGACAGCAAAAGGTTATTCAGGAGACTTGAAGACATTTCTGATGCAAAGACATCAGAGAAATAAATCAGTCATTAGATTAAAAGCTAAGCAAGAAAAAAAGACTTTAAATTTAACTAAATAATAATAAACTAAATAAAACTTCAGTAAACGTTTACAGGAAAAAGCCTCAAATGAGGCTCGTTTTAATGACAACTAAGATTTGGACGGTTAACAAAGTGTGATGCTGGTCCAAACCATTCCCGATGGAAGTCCAGACTATTCCTGATGGACATCCAGAATATTCCTAAAGGAGGTCCCGACTATTCCCGATGGAGGTCCAAACCATTCCTGGAAGAGGTCAAGATCATCCTTGATTGAGGTCCAGACTGTTACTGATGGAGGTCCAGAAGTTTCCTGAAGGAGGTCCAGATAATAACGGATGAAGATCCAAACTATTCCTGATGAAGATCCAAACTATTCCTGGAAGAGGTCCATACTATTCCTGATGGAGGTAACTTGGTAAACTGATCCAGTTCTACTTTTGCTCCTTAAACCAGACCTGAACAGGATATTGAAGGGTCACATGCTGGTTTAGAAGAACTGGTCTGAGGTTTTTTTTAAATGCTGAGAAGCTAAAAGAGTTCCAGAAGCACAACATGCGAGCACACACACACACACACACGGATGTCCAAAACCCAAACCTGACCTCAAACAGAGAAACAATAAGAAGTCATACATCAGCTGCTGTAAATCTCCGTTGGCTCACAGCAGAGGTCTCCTGTTAGAGACCCTGATTCTCTGCTGGAGGACAAAGGTGGAGCTGATGCTGAAACTCAGCAGCTCTTTCTGTGTGTTCTTCTGCTTCTCCATGTTTCTGCTTCTTCTCTCTAATGATCAGGAGATGCAGATGATGGCGCCACCCTCATTGATTACGCTGACAGTGAAGAAGCATGGCGGGGTTCTCGTTGATCATCGGTGACAGAGTGTAAAACACGCCGTCATCTCCATCGATTAGCAGTCAGAGCGTGTGGTAAGAAGGTGTCATGGCCGTCCCCGCGGAGCCCTTTCGCCACACCTCCGTTCATCACTCTAATGTGTGGACTACCGTGTGAGCAGAGCTGGAAGAAGGTACATCGGAACATCTGTCCATGCTGGTGTGCACTGATGGATCCGACTGTAGAGCATGATGAACGGCTCGTTCCTGAGATTTCAGGAGTTCACGGGGAGTTTAGGGGAGATTTAACGGCTCAACCAGAACAGACCTGAACAAACGCCTCCAAAGAGTTTCTCTGTCGACACATTTAGGAAACGTCCGTTCACCCGTGTGGCTCTGTTGAAGAAATGTTTCAGTTTCACTTTGTCGTTTCAAATATATTATTGATCGATTAGCTGATTTCCAGCTAATTTAGCAATAAAAGACGATAAGAAAGAGATTTGTGATCTATTTAAAATCCTAAAATGATAAGAAAAAAAATAAAAGGAAATTATGTTTTCTCCAATATAATAGAGCAGCCCCGCCTCCTGGACCCAAAATCTTAATTCATTTACCTGTAAACTACAAAAGGTTCTAAAATCAATAACTACAATATTAAATAAACCTGAGGTTAAAGTCCTATAGAAGTCTCTTCATTTAAAAGATCTGTAATTATAAAAAGTTTACATTTACTTTTGTCCGTTTTAACCTCTTGATTGTTTTTGTTTCTCCATCTAGATCTGCAGGAACACAAGAAAAACCTGGAGAACTGAAGGAAGCTGCTAGAATATTTGTCTGAGGTCATTTTTCATATTTGATCTAAACTGTTAGAAAAACAAACATTAACAAAAATGAACACAGTTCTGTGTTGAGGATTTCCGTCTTCTACAGAATTTATGGAGTCATAAGTCATAATCTTTGACTGTATATGAGAACAGGACTGAGTAGCCCCTCCCCCAGGCCTTCCAAAAAGGAAGTACCTGCTGGCCCAAAGAAGCCAGAATCCCGTAGACTTCTATAGAGGAATAAACGTCTGTTCCTCTGTCATTCTATTGGTCAGAAGAACCATTCTGTCTCTGGTTCCTTTTTTAATTATTTATTTACTTTTTTGTACTTCATGTTATTAAAGTTCTAAACCGACCAAACCAAGTATTCACATTAACTTTTTTAACAGCATTATCTTGGTCTAAGGGTGTATGGAAAATCGGTTTGGTGATATATCGTGATATTTGATATTTGTATCGATTTAAAATACAGACAAGACAATATTTAAATAATTGTTTGTGAGCATCCTAATCGTCTTACTTTAGTTTGTTTTGGTCATACTCTTGAAAAACATAAAGTAAAAATGGTTCTGGTACTGTCCTGGTATTGTGACTTGTATCATGAGACTTGTATCACGATACGCATCGTATCACCAGATTCTTGCCAATACTTCTACTGTTAACACAATCAACCTGACAAGAGAAAAGAATTCATTAAAACTAAAGTGAATCTGCATTAAAAGAGAAAATATCTGACATCTCCAGTTCACTTTAATTAAAGTTTAAATACTAAAACACAGAAAGGAACTGGACGTTATAGGTGGAAGGATAAACGCTCGTTTTTGTAGAATGTCTAATAAAATGTAGAAGTTTAAAAACGTGATTGTAACGTTTGATTATTGACGGACATCAGACACTCGATCATAGATCAGAACCTCATCCTTCATCCTCCTCTCCTGTGGAGGTTCTGCAGGATTCCCTCCTCCTCTCCT